>NC_057808.1:404605417-404767654 GCF_018294505.1 Triticum aestivum
AATTGAAAAGCATTTCAAATGAACTCTGAAAAGGTTGAAAGTTGACATGGTACCATCATTCCATCCACATAGCATGTGCAATAAAGTTGAGAGGGTTACGGCAAAAACTGTATGCACTTCGTGTACAAAACGGACTATCTCTTTCAAAGTATCAGTATTTCATACGGAAACTCGTCTGTTACAAAGGGATTTCATTTTTTAAAACTTATTTGAACTCCTGACTTTTTGTGTGTTCAAAATGCACCATTCAGAGCCACATCATCAATTTTCAATCCTTTCTGACTTCATTTGTTATTTTTCATGCATTTACTATTTATTTTGAGCTATAGGACCCTAAAATTGAAAAGCATTTCAAATGAACTCTGAAAAGGTTGAAAGTTGGCATGGTATCATCATTTCATCCACATAGCATGTGCAAGAAAGTTTAGAGGGTTACGGCAAAAAATGGATGCACTTCATGTACAAAACGGACAATCTCTTTCAAAGTATCAGGGTTTCGTATGGAAACTCGTCTGTTGCAAAGGGATTTCACTTTTTTAAACTTATTTGAACTCCTGACTTTTTGTGTGTTCAAAATGCACTATTCAAAGCCACATCATCATTTTTCAATCCTTTCTGACTTCATTTGTTATATTTCATGCATTTACTAATTATTTTGAGCTATAAGACCTTAAGATTGAAAAGCATTTCAAATGAACTCTGAAAAGGTTGAAAGTTGGCATGGTATCATCATTTCATCCACATAGCATGTTGTGACGCCCCCGATTTGACCGTACACTAATCATGCACGCAAATGTGTACGACCAAGATCAGGGACTCACGGGAAGATATCACAACACAACTCTAAAACATAAATAAGTCATACAAGCATCATAATACAAGCCAGGGGCCTCGAGGGCTCGAATACAAGTGCTCGATCACAGACGAGTCAGCGGAAGCAATAATATCTGAGTACAGACATAAGTTAAACAAGTTTGCCTTAAGAAGGCTAGCACAAAAGTAGCAACGACCGAAAAGGCAAGGCCTCCTGCCTGGGACCTCCTAACTACTCCTGGTCGTCGTCAGCGGCCTGCACGTAGTAGTAGGCACCTCCAGTGCCGTGGGAGTCGTCGTCGACGGTGGCGTCTGGCTCCTGGACTCCAACATCTGGTTGCGACAACCAGATAGAAAGGAAAGGGGGAAAAAGAGGGAGAGAAGCAACCGTGAGTACTCATCCAAAGTACTCGCAAGCAAGGAGCTACACTACATATGCATGGGTATATGTGTAAAGGGGCATATCAGTGGACTGAACTGCAGAATGCCAGAATTAAAAGGGGGATAGCTAGTCCTGTCGAAGACTACGCTTCTGGTCATCTCCATCTTGCAGCATATAGAAGAGAATAGAGTGAAGTCCTCCAAGTAGCATCGCATAGCATAATCCTACCCGGCAATCCCCTCCTCGTCGCCCTGTTAGAGAGCGATCACCGGGTTGTATCTGGCACTTGGAAGGGTGTATTTTATTCAGTATCCAGTTCTAGTTGTCATAAGCTCAAGGTACAACTCCGGGTCGTCCTTTTACCGAGGGACACGGCTATTCGAATAGATAAACTTCCCTGCAGGGGTGCACCACATAACCCAACACGCTCGATCCCAATTGGCCGGACACACTTTCCTGGGTCATGCCCGGCCTCGTAAGATCAACACGTCGCAGCCCCACCTAGGCTCAACAGAGAGGTCAGCACGCCGGTCTAAACCTATGCGCGCAGGGGTCTGGGCCCATCGCCCTAAGCACACCTGCACGTTGCGAACGCGGCCGCGAGCAGACCTAGCAACCCACACGATCACGGCGGTTACGTCAAAGCGGTCCAACACGGCGCGCGCCACTCAGTCGCTGACGTCAAAAGAGCTTCGGCTGATACCACGACGCCGGGATACCCATAACTACTCCCGCGTAGATGGCTAGTGCGTATAGACCAAATGGCCAGACTCAGATCAAATACCAAGATCTCGTTAAGCGTGTTAAGTATCCGCGAACGCCGACCAGGGCCAGGCCCACCTCTTACCTAGGCGGTCTCAACCTGCCCTGTCGCTCCGCCACAAAGATCCACTTGCGGGTACTCCTACGAGCCGACCCGACTTTAGTCATCACATGTGTCATGTATATAGTATATAAGTATATACCCGCGATCACCGCCCAGGTGATCACGGCCCGATAGTGTAGCACAGCAGACGGACAAGAATGTAGGGCCACTGATGGAAATCTAGCATCCTATACTAAGCATGTAGGATTGCAGGTAAAGGTATCAACAGTAGTAGCAAGGATAGGCTATGCATCAGAATAGGATATCGAAAAGCAGTAACATGCTACACTACTCTAATGCAAGCAGTATAGAGGAGAGTAGGCGATATCTGGTGATCAAGGGGGGGGGCTTGCCTGGTTGCTCTGGCAAGTAGGAGGGGTCGTCGACTCCGTAGTCGAACTGGGCAGCAGCAGTGTCGGTCTCGTAGTCTACCGGAGAGAAGAGGGGGAAGAAACAGTAAATACAATGCAAACATAAGCATGACGATGCGTGACATGACAGTGAGCGGTGCTAGGGGTGTCCTAACGCGACAGTAGGTGGTACCGGTGAAGGGGGGGAACATCCGGGAGGTATTCCCGATGTTTCACGTTTTCGGACAGACGGACCGGAGGGGGAAAGTTGCTAGTTCGATAGGTTAGGGAGGTGTGGTGGACGAACGGACTGCGTATTCGGATTCGTCTCGTCGTGCTGAGCAACTTTCATATAGAAAACATTTTCATCCGAGTTACGGTTTAAAAGATATGAATTTTCAAAGTTTATTTGAATTTCTGGAATTATTTAATTAACAGAAAAAGGGATATGACGTCAGCATGACGTATGAGTGACGTCAGCGGTCAACAGTCCGGGTTGACTGGTCAAACTGACAAGGGGGACCCACCTGTCATAGACAGTGGGTTAACAGAGGATTAAACTAATTAGTTTTTAGTTAATTAACTACTGGGCCCACCTGTCAGTGAGAGATTAATTAAACTAATTATTTTTATTTATAAAACATTTTTTTCTTTTTTTTTAATTTTGCGGCGGGGCCCGCATGTCAGTGACTGGGCCTGCCCAGTCAGCAGTTGACTGGGTCAACCCAGTCAACTGGGGCCCGTGGGGGCCACTGGCGGTGAGCCAGGGGGGGCCCGGCCGGCCACGTCGGCAGGGCACCGGAGAGGGGCTCCGGCGAGCTCCAACGCGGCGGCGATGCGCGGGTGTGCTTCGGGTTTCGCCCACAGTGGGTTTGCGGGGGCGGGGCTTGGCGCGTTCGACGCGGCTCGACGTCGCGCGTCCAACGGCGGTGGTCGGAGGGGCTGGAACGGCCGGAGACGAGCGCTATGAACTCGCCGGCGGCGAGGTGCTACGGGTGCCCGACGGAAGCTACGCTAGAGCGCGCGAACGGCCGAACTAACTACCTAGGCGGGTGCGGCTCGGTGCGGTCGGGCTAGCGGGCCAACGCCCGTGACCATTTGGTCACCGGAGACACGCCGGCGGCGAGCTCCGCGGCGTGGCGTTCGGGCGCGCGCGGGGAAGCAGCTACGGAGCGCGAGCGAGCTAACGGAGAGGGGGAGGAGGTAGAGGAGCTCACCGCGCGGCGCAAGAAAGGCCCGTGGGTGGCTTAGTAGCAGCAGGTCGTCGCCGGGGAAGAAGGGGGTCGCCGGCGTCCGAAGATGAAGGCGAGCTCGGGGAGGCCGTTGCGGTGGCTCCGAGCTTCGACGGAGAGGCGGAGGGGGTGTAGTCGAGGGCGGCGACGTCGTACGACACGGCGAGGTGGCGAGTGGGGCACGGTGGCCGCGTGAACGACGGGAACGGCGGCGAGCGCGTCGGGCGTGGGGCAGAGGAGAGCGGCGCGGATCCGGGGGAGGGAAGAGGGAGGCGCGGGGTCCGAGAGGGAGAGCGGGGTGAGTGGGAGGGAGGCCCGAGGAGGCGGGGGAGCTGGCGACCTTATCCCCTCCGGCGTCGGTGCCGGCGAGGGGGTCGGGCGGCAGCGCGCCCCTGTTCCGACCCGGTCGGGGGAACAGGGAAGGGGCGAGGGAGGAGGTGGGCTGGGCCGGGGGCGCGGCTGCGGCCCAGTTTGGGCCGGGGGGGCAGTGGGGGGGAAGCGGGCCTTTTTCCCCTTTTTTTTCTTTTTCTCTGCCTGGGTTCTGTTTTCTGTTTTCTCTTTATTTGCTTATTCCCTTTTCTGTTTTATTTCATTTAAAGTATTTAGACATTTTATAAAAATGTGTTTTCTCCACCATAATTACCAGTGTATTATTTAGCACCCACTGAACATTTTTGTTTGAATTTTTGAAAACTTTTATTTTTCACTTTAATTATATTTGAAGTTTGAGCTAGGAGTTTGAAAGGAAGGTGATTCAAATGTGATCAAGCCCTGTTTAGCAACATGATTAGCTTAATCACAGGGGGTTACTGTAGCATGATTCTCAGGGTGTTACAAATCTCCTCCACTACAAGAAATCTCGTCCCGAGATTTAGGAGGTAGAAGGAAACAGTGCGGGGTATTCTTCGCGCAGACGATCCTCTCGTTCCCAAGTGGCCTCATCTTCAGAATGGTGCGACCACTGGACTTTGAGAAACTTGATCGCCTTCTGACGTGTGCGGCGTTCAGCTTGGTCGAGAATGCGGACCGGATGCTCCTTATAGGAGAGGTCTTGCTGCAATTCGAGCACTTCATGATCCACAGCTCGGATTGGATCCTTGAAGCAACGGCGGAGCTGTGACACATGGAACACATCGTGAACCTGAGAAAGGTTCGGCGGTAGTTCCAGTTGGTATGCCACTTTTCCACGCCTTTCGAGAATAGTGAATGGGCCAATATAGCGAGGAGCTAGTTTGCCCTTGATCCCGAAGCGGTGAGCACCCTTCATAGGTGTGACTCGAAGATAAGCCTTTTCGCCAGGTTGATAGACCATGTCTTTATGATGACGGTCATACTGACTCTTCTGACGTGACTGAGCAGTCTTGAGATTCTCGCGAATAATGCGGACTTGTTCTTCGGCATCTTGGATAATATCCGGTCCGATGAGTGGACGTTCCCCAGTTTCTGACCAGTTCAGGGGGGTTCGGCACTTTCGTCCATATAACACTTCGAAGGGGGCCATCTTCAGACTAGCTTGATAGCTATTATTATAAGAGAACTCAGCATACGGGAGAGATTCCTCCCATTTCTTGCCGAAGGAAATAACGCAAGCTCGAAGCATGTCTTCGAGAACTTGATTGACGCGTTCAACTTGTCCTTGCGATTGAGGATGAAACGCAGTACTGAATGACAGATGAGTTCCCATTGCTTCTTGGAAACTTGCCCAGAATCTTGAAGTGAATAAGCTACCACGGTCTGAACTGATAACCAATGGAATACCGTGGAGTGAAACAATCCTGGACATATAGAGCGTTGCCAACTGGCTAGCAGTGATCGTTTCTTTGACTGCCAGAAAATGTGCAACTTTGGAAAGTCGGTCAATGACGACAAGAATAGCATCATTACCTTTCTGTGATTTGGGAAATCCAGTGACGAAGTCCATTTCAACATGGTCCCATTTCCATTCAGGAATAGAGATAGGTTGCAGAGTTCCAGCAGGCCTTTGATGTTCTGCTTTGATTCGACGGCAAACGTCACACTCAGCAACATAACGAGCAATGTCTTGCTTCATATTAGTCCACCAGAATCTCTGACGGATATCTTGGTACATCTTTGTACTACCAGGGTGGATACATAGAGGCGTATCATGAGCTTCTTTCATAACTTCCTGTGTCATATCCAGGTTTTTCTCTGCACATGGCACCACTAGGCGGCCCTTGAAGTATAGGGTGCCATCTTCAGAAATGGTGAAGAATGAGGGCTTTCCTTCTGCGAGGTAGCGCTTAATCTTGTAGGCTTCAGAGTCATACTTCTGTAGCCTTTTGATGCTGTCCTCGAGATCTGGTTTAGCAACTAGGGTATTGAGGGAACCCTGGGTAACAACGTGGAGGTTCACCTTGCCAAATTCCTTAGGAGGGGGAGCGAGTGCACCCGGAGGAACAATATGGAGGTTCAGCTTCCTGAATTCTTCAACAAGCGAGGGCTGAACTTTATGAACCTGGAGGTGGTTGCAGTAAGACTTGCGGCTCAAGGCATCAGCCATTACATTAGCCTTGCCTGGCGTATAGGAAATACCCAAGTCAAAGTCTGCAACAAGCTCCATCCATCTCTGCTGACGGAGGTTCAGATCTGGCTGAGTAAACAGATACTTCAGACTTTGGTGGTCAGTGAAGATCTCGCAACGATTACCGAGAAGGTAATGTCGCCACTGCTTCAGCGCATGAATGACGGCAGCAAGTTCGAGGTCGTGAACTGGGTAGTTCTCTTCGTGAGGGCGCAATTGTCGAGAGGCATAAGCAATCACTCTGCGGTCTTGCATTAGGACACAGCCTAATCCTTGACGGGAAGCGTCGCAGTAAATGACGAAGTCCTTCTTAGTATCAGGTGGAGCTAGAACTGGGGCAGAAGTCAACTTGTCTTTGAGTGCCTGGAAACTTTCCTGACATTTGTCTGTCCATTGGAACTTGACACCCTTATGCAACAGGTTAGTCAGAGGCCTGGCGATCTTAGAGAAGTTCTCGACGAATCGACGGCAATAGCTGGCGAGACCGAGAAAACTTCTGACTTGCTTAACGTTCTTGGGAGGAGTCCAATCAAGAATAGCCTGAACTCGCTCGGGGTTGACGGCAATACCATCCTTAGAGATGACATGCCCCAGATAGGTTACTTCCGGTAGCCAGAATTCACATTTAGAGAACTTGGCATATAGTTGATGTTCTCGTAGTTTTTCCAGCACAAGACGAAGATGTTCAGCATGTTCTTCTTCGTTCTTGGAAAATATCAGGATATCATCCAGATAAACCACGACGAACTTGTCGAGGTAATCCATGAATATGTAGTTCATCAGACGAGAGAAGGTGGCTGGAGCATTGGTTAAACCGAAAGACATGACGGTGTACTCGTATGAACCATAGCGAGTCACGAAGGCGGTCTTTGGGATATCCTCTTCGCGAACACGGATCTGGTGGTAGCCCAACCTCAAGTCGAGCTTAGAGAACACTGACGAACCCGCCAGTTGATCATACAGATCATTGATCCGAGGAAGAGGGTATTTATTCTGAATGGTAGCTTGGTTTATAGGACGGTAGTCTTGAACTAACCGGTTTGTCCCATCCTTCTTCTTGACAAAGAGAGAAGGTGCTCCCCAAGGAGAGCAACTTGGGCGAATGAATCCTTTGCGAAGAGACTTGTCGATTTCCTCCTTAAGCTCAAGGAGTTCATGCGGCGGCATTTTGTAGGGTCGCTTTGGCTATAGGAGTGGTGCCTGGTTTCAAGTCGATGATGAATTCGACAGCTCTAGCAGGGGGAATCCCTGGAAGTTCTTCAGGGAAGACGTCGAGGAATTCACGCACGACGGGAATGTTTTCAATGCCCTCGAGTGGTGCAGCGTTCAATGCATTCAATGCATAGAGCCTTGCCTCGGCATTTTGCACCAGATGGGCTTGGTAAGTAACTATCTCATCTGAAGGGTGTAGCAGATGGACGGTCTTAGTGGTGCAAACGATTGAAGCAGTATGCGCTTTTAACCAATTCATTCCCAGAATGAGATCAATGCTACAGGACTTCAGTACGATGGGAGAGACAAGAAATTCCAGTCCTTCAATTTCAACAGTAACATCGCGACTAACCATAGAGGTTTGACATTGGCCCGCAGGGGTGTGTACCACTAGCGGAGTGTTTATCTCTTCGTAATTAATGCCATGCAGGAATGCAAATTCTGCTGATATGAATGAATGGGATGCTCCTGTATCAAATAAAACGGATGCTGGTACTGAATTTACGAGGAGTGTACCCATCACAGTAGCAGGCTGGTCTTGAGCTTCGCTGAGATCAACGTGGTTGGCATGAGCACGACCATAAGACTTAGCATTGTTGTTGCGGGGCTGGTTGTTACCACGGCCAGCTGCTGGAAGGGCCAGTTGATTCTGGTTCTGATAGCAGTTCCTGGCAAAGTGACCCGGTTGACCACACTTGAAGCACAGACCATTATCGGGAGTGGGAACAGGAGCCCCAGGTGGGGGAGCTGGTAGCTTTGACTGCCTAGATGGTGGAGGAGGCAGACGCGGTGCAGCATAAGATTTCCTGGGAGCAGGTGCATTTGGACGATACATGCTGTTCGGGATCCATATCTTACGCTTCTGTGAGGGTGAGCCCGAAGATGAGCCCGTGTCACGGTTGCGCCTCTGAGAGCTCTGGTATTCCTGCAGACCAGTCTCGACATTGATGGCCTTATTCACCAAGGTGGCGAAATCGGCGAAGTCATGCACTAGAAGTGCGAGCTTGATGTCAGCTTGTAGTCCATCACGGAACTTCTCCTGTCTGCGTGCATCAGTTGCAATGTCTTCTTCAGCATAGCGGGACAAGTCCAGAAACTCCCGCTGATAAGCTTCGACAGTTTTGTTGCCTTGGGTGAGGTTGCGGAACTCACGCTTCTTCCGGTCCATGACTCCCTGAGGAATGAAGCGGGCACGGAAAGCAGCTTGGAAGTCTGGCCAGGTGATGATTGTTCCAGCTGGCAGAGTACGCCTGTGGCTGTCCCACCATTGAGCTGCGGGTCCCTTCAAGAAGAAGGAAGCAAATTGACATAGCTGGCAGGGGCTACATCAGCAGACTCCATCTCATAGGTGATGTCACGGAGCCAGTCATCAGCATCCAAGGCTGAGTTGAGCTGCGGTAGATGGTTGGGTTGAGGCGTATGAAATCTTGAAGAGTCACTTGGGCTGGCTGCTGGTTCATATTGGGGCGAGGAAACTGAGCCATCATATTTTCCATGAATTGGCGGTTCAGTTCGAACTGTTGGATCATACCAGCCATGTACTCAGGTGGTGGTGGGGCATCGCCACCACGACCACGACCACCTGGTCTAACCATCCTGCTAATATATAACAGGGGTAGTTCAGCATTGAGAAAATTTGCAATGACAAGAATCATTCATGATGAAACATGCATAATGAAAGGAGCACGATAGCTACTACATAGTAGTCGGCATAGCTTACAAAAGGGGTCATGCATAGAGTTCAGTACACAGAGTTCAGTACATAGACTAAAACATCATAGGCGGCACACAGGCTCGCGGCGACTGCAACTAATACTACAATCAAGCCTACATCAGTCCCAAGAGGTACTGTGGAGGTAATCGTAGCCCGACAGCTGGTAGTGAGGCAACGGATAGCCCTCGACGTCAGCAGACTGGGGGCCGCGGATACTCAGGTGTAGAGCCCGACGCTCAGGTGGCAGAAGAGGCCAAGTGCGGGAGAGTAGCCTCCCACCTCTGGCCAACCAACACCGTGGGGCATCACGGTCCTGGCTGGGTAGATCGCAGAACGCGGTACCTGTCCAGACCGGACAAAGGGGTGCAGCAGCGTCAGAGCACGGTAAAGGTGCTGACGGGTGGTGTACATCTCGTGGCGAAGAGCTCGGTTAGCTCGATCCAGCCCATCAGCATGCAGAACCAGGTGCTGATGGTAGAAGGGCTCTCGGGTGACAGTGGAGTAGGCAGCAGTATAGTATCCCTCCGCACCAACATCAGAGGCGATAGCAATGTGCCTGAAAGGGGAGGTGTCCAACTCCCGATACTCTCCACGAAGACGTGTCAGAGCAGCATAGGCTGCATCGTGGACAGCCATATCGATGGTCACACCAACACCATGTGCGGTGTGCAGCACAGTAGTGGAGTCGTACTCCCGAGAGTAGAGGTGGACGATGGCACGGTACTGCTCCTGGTTAAAGTCCTGGTACTCCTCGTAGACGGTGTACTCAGGGTGCCAGCGATAACCCAGATAGGTCATCATCTCAGCTAGCACCGCAGGTGATCCCGAGGCACCAATGGCCGTCGTGTGGCGCACGACCTGCCTCGAGGGTTCCATCTGAAAGCAAAGACGTTTCAAAGGAGTCAATTGACAGTGTGTGAATTGTTCAAAATACTATTCTAAGAAACAACTATGGCTTATCCATCTTTGGGGTGAACGCGGTCACGGGATCCTAGTGTTAGAGTTAGTAAATTCGTTTAACCCGAGTAGAAGAGAGTTCAGAGTCCCAGAGTAAAGGTCGAGGAGTAAAAGATCCTAGTACCACCCAATGGCGACGTGGGCCCGTAAGACACACAGCCATGTTAGTAAAAGTTTTGTAATGTCTAGACTCGACTTCGGCCAAGGAGTGTGGAAAGGGGGTTCCTACAGGCAGTCGGCTCTGATACCAACTTGTGACGCCCCCGATTTGACCGTACACTAATCATGCACGCAAATGTGTACGACCAAGATCAGGGACTCACGGGAAGATATCACAACACAACTCTAAAACATAAATAAGTCATACAAGCATCATAATACAAGCCAGGGGCCTCGAGGGCTCGAATACAAGTGCTCGATCACAGACGAGTCAGCGGAAGCAACAATATCTGAGTACAGACATAAGTTAAACAAGTTTTGCCTTAAGAAGGCTAGCACAAAAGTAGCAACGATCGAAGAGGCAAGGCCTCCTGCCTGGGACCTCCTAACTACTCCTGGTCGTCGTCAGCGGCCTGCACGTAGTAGTAGGCACCTCCAGTGCCGTGGGAGTCGTCGTCGACGGTGGCGTCTGGCTCCTGGACTCCAACATCTGGTTGCGACAACCAGATAGAAAGGAAAGGGGGAAAAGAGGGAGAGAAGCAACCGTGAGTACTCATCCAAAGTACTCGCAAGCAAGGAGCTACACTACATATGCATGGGTATATGTGTAAAGGGGCATATCAGTGGACTGAACTGCAGAATGCCAGAATTAAAAGGGGGATAGCTAGTCCTGTCGAAGACTACGCTTCTGGTCATCTCCATCTTGCAGCATATAGAAGAGAATAGAGTGAAGTCCTCCAAGTAGCATCGCATAGCATAATCCTACCCGGCAATCCCCTCCTCGTCGCCCTGTTAGAGAGCGATCACCGGGTTGTATCTGGCACTTGGAAGGGTGTATTTTATTCAGTATCCAGTTCTAGTTGTCATAAGCTCAAGGTACAACTCCGGGTCGTCCTTTTACCGAGGGACACGGCTATTCGAATAGATAAACTTCCCTGCAGGGGTGCACCACATAACCCAACACGCTCGATCCCAATTGGCCGGACACACTTTTCTGGGTCATGCCCGGCCTCGTAAGATCAACACGTCGCAGCCCCACCTAAGCACAACAGAGCGGTCAGCACGCCGGTCTAATCCTAAGCGCGCAGGGGTCTGGGCCCATCGCCCTATGCACACCTGCACGTTGCGAACGCGGCCGCGAGCAGACCTAGCAACCCACACGATCACGGCGGTTACGTCAAAGCGGTCCAACACGGCGCGCGCCACTCAGTCGCTGACGTCACGAAGGCTTCGGCTGATACCACGACGCCGGGATACCCATAACTACTCCCGCGTAGATGGCTAGTGCGTATAGACCAAATGGCCAGACTCAGATCAAATACCAAGATCTCGTTAAGCGTGTTAAGTATCCGCGAACGCCGACCAGGGCCAGGCCCACCTCTTACCTAGGCGGTCTCAACCTGCCCTGTCGCTCCGCCACAAAGATCCACTTGCGGGTACTCCTACGAGCCGACCCGACTTTAGTCATCACATGTGTCATGTATATAGTATATAAGTATATACCCGCGATCACCGCCCAGGTGATCACGGCCCGATAGTGTAGCACAGCAGACGGACAAGAATGTAGGGCCACTGATGGAAATCTAGCATCCTATACTAAGCATGTAGGATTGCAGGTAAGGTATCAACAGTAGTAGCAAGGATAGGCTATGCATCAGAATAGGATATCGAAAAGCAGTAACATGCTACACTACTCTAATGCAAGCAGTATAGAGGAGAGTAGGCGATATCTGGTGATCAAGGGGGGGGGCTTGCCTGGTTGCTCTGGCAAGTAGGAGGGGTCGTCGACTCCGTAGTCGAACTGGGCAGCAGCAGTGTCGGTCTCGTAGTCTACCGGAGAGAAGAGGGGGAAGAAACAGTAAATACAATGCAAACATAAGCATGACGATGCGTGACATGACAGTGAGCGGTGCTAGGGGTGTCCTAACGCGACAGTAGGTGGTACCGGTGAAGGGGGGGAACATCCGGGAGGTATTCCCGATGTTTCACGTTTTCGGACAGACGGACCGGAGGGGGAAAGTTGCTAGTTCGATAGGTTAGGGAGGTGTGGTGGACGAACGGACTGCGTATTCGGATTCGTCTCGTCGTGCTGAGCAACTTTCATATAGAAAACATTTTCATCCGAGTTACGGTTTAAAAGATATGAATTTTCAAAGTTTATTTGAATTTCTGGAATTATTTAATTAACAGAAAAAGGGATATGACGTCAGCATGACGTATGAGTGACGTCAGCGGTCAACAGTCCGGGTTGACTGGTCAAACTGACAAGGGGGACCCACCTGTCATAGACAGTGGGTTAACAGAGGATTAAACTAATTAGTTTTTAGTTAATTAACTACTGGGCCCACCTGTCAGTGAGAGATTAATTAAACTAATTATTTTTATTTATAAAACATTTTCTTTTTTTAATTTTTGCGGCGGGGCCCGCATGTCAGTGACTGGGCCTGCCCAGTCAGCAGTTGACTGGGTCAACCCAGTCAACTGGGGCCCGTGGGGGCCACTGGCGGTGAGCCAGGGGGGCCCGGCCGGCCACGTCGGCAGGGCACCGGAGAGGGGCTCCGGCGAGCTCCAACGCGGCGGCGATGCGCGGGTGTGCTTCGGGTTTCGCCCACAGTGGGTTTGCGGGGGCGGGGCTTGGCGCGTTCGACGCGGCTCGACGTCGCGCGTCCAACGGCGGTGGTCGGAGGGGCTGGAACGGCCGGAGACGAGCGCTATGAACTCGCCGGCGGCGAGGTGCTACGGGTGCCCGACGGAAGCTACGCTAGAGCGCGCGAACGGCCGAACTAACTACCTAGGCGGGTGCGGCTCGGTGCGGTCGGGCTAGCGGGCCAACGCCCGTGACCATTTGGTCACCGGAGACACGCCGGCGGCGAGCTCCGCGGCGTGGCGTTCGGGCGCGCGCGGGGAAGCAGCTACGGAGCGCGAGCGAGCTAACGGAGAGGGGGAGGAGGTAGAGGAGCTCACCGCGCGGCGCAAGAAAGGCCCGTGGGTGGCTTAGTAGCAGCAGGTCGTCGCCGGGGAAGAAGGGGGTCGCCGGCGTCCGAAGATGAAGGCGAGCTCGGAGAGGTCGTTGTAGTGGCTCCGAGCTTCGACGGAGAGGCGGAGGGGGTGTAGTCGAGGGCGGCGACGTCGTACGACACGGCGAGGTGGCGAGTGGGGCACGGTGGCCGCGTGAACGACGGGAACGGCGGCGAGCGCGTCGGGCGTGGGGCAGAGGAGAGCGGCGCGGATCCGGGGGAGGGAAGAGGGAGGCGCGGGGGCCGAGAGGGAGAGCGGGGTGAGTGGGAGGGAGGCCCGAGGAGGCGGGGGAGCTGGCGACCTTATCCCCTCCGGCGTCGGTGCCGGCGAGGGGGTCGGGCGGCAGCGCGCCCCTGTTCCGACCCGGTCGGGGGAACAGGGAAGGGGCGAGGGAGGAGGTGGGCTGGGCCGGGGGCGCGGCTGCGGCCCAGTTTGGGCCGGGGGGGCAGTGGGGGGGAAGCGGGCCTTTTTCCCCTTTTTTTTTCTTTTTCTCTGCCTGGGTTCTGTTTCTGTTTTCTCTTTATTTGCTTATTCCTTTTCTGTTTTATTTCATTTAAAAGTATTTAGACATTTTATAAAAATGTGTTTTCTCCACCATAATTACCAGTGTATTATTTAGCACCCACTGAACATTTTTGTTTGAATTTTTGAAAACTTTTATTTTTCACTTTAATTATATTTGAAGTTTGAGCTAGGAGTTTGAAAGGAAGGTGATTCAAATGTGATCAAGCCCTGTTTAGCAACATGATTAGCTTAATCACAGGGGGTTACTGTAGCATGATTCTCAGGGTGTACACATGTGCAAGAAGTTTAGAGGGTTACGGCAAAAAATGGATGCATTATGTACAAAAACGGACAATCTCTTTCAAAAGTATCAGTATTTCATACGGAAACTCGTCTGTTACAAAGGATTCATTTTTTTAAAACTTATTTGAACTCCTGGACTTTTTGTGTGTTCAAAATGCACCATTCAAAGCCACATCATCATTTTTCAATCCTTTCTGACTTCATTTGTTATTTTTCATGCATTTACTAATTATTTTGAGCTATAAGACCCTAAAATTGAAAAGCATTTCAAATGAACTCTGAAAAGGTTGAAAGTTGGCATGGTATCATCATTTCATCCACATAGCATGTGCAAGAAAGTTGAGAGGGTTACGGCAAAAACTGGATGCACTTCGTGTACAAAACGGACAATCTCTTTCAAAGTATCAGGATTTCATACGGAAACTCGTCTGTTACAAAGGGATTTCATTTTTTAAAACTTATTTGAACTCCTGACTTTTTGTGTGTTCAAAATGCACCATTCAAAGCCACATCATCATTTTTCAATCCTTTCTGACTTCATTTGTTATTTTTCATGCATTTACTAATTATTTTGAGCTATAAGACCCTAAAATTGAAAAGCATTTCAAATGAACTCTGAAAAGGTTGAAAGTTGGCATGGTATCATCATTTCATCCACATAGCATGTGCAAGAAAGTTGAGAGGGTTACGGCAAAAACTGGATGCACTTCGTGTACAAAACGGACAATCTCTTTCAAAGTATCAGGATTTCATACGGAAACTCGTCTGTTACAAAGGGATTTCATTTTTTAAAACTTATTTGAACTCCTGACTTTTTGTGTGTTCAAAATGCACCATTCAAAGCCACATCATCATTTTTCAATCCTTTCTGACTTCATTTGTTATTTTTCATGCATTTACTAATTATTTTGAGCTATAAGACCCTAAATTGAAAAGCATTTCAAATGAACTCTGAAAAGGTTGAAAGTTGGCATGGTATCATCATTTCATCCACATAGCATGTGCAAGAAAGTTGAGAGGGTTACGGCAAAAACTGGATGCACTTCGTGTACAAACGGACAATCTCTTTCAAAGTATCAGGATTTCATACGGAAACTCGTCTGTTACAAAGGGATTTCATTTTTTAAAACTTATTTGAACTCCTGACTTTTTGTGTGTTCAAAATGCACCATTCAAAGCCACATCATCATTTTTCAATCCTTTCTGACTTCATTTGTTATTTTTCATGCATTTACTAATTATTTTGAGCTATAAGACCCTAAAATTGAAAAGCATTTCAAATGAACTCTGAAAAGGTTGAAAGTTGGCATGGTATCATCATTTCATCCACATAGCATGTGCAAGAAAGTTGAGAGGGTTACGGCAAAAACTGGATGCACTTCGTGTACAAAACGGACAATCTCTTTCAAAGTATCAGGATTTCATATGGAAACTCGTCTGTTACAAAGGGATTTCATTTTTTTAAACTTATTTGAACTCCTGACTTTTTGTGTGTTCAAAATGCACCATTCAAAGCCACATCATCATTTTTCAATCCTTTCTGACTTCATTTGTTATTTTTCATGCATTTACTAATTATTTTGAGCTATAAGACCTTAAGATTGAAAAGCATTTCAAATGAACTCTGAAAAGGTTGAAAGTTGGCATGGTATCATCATTTCATCCACATAGCCTGTGCAAGAAAGTTGAGAGGGTTAGGCAAAAGCTGGATGCACTTCGTGAACAAAATGGACAATCTCTTTCGAAGTATCAGGGTTTCGGAGGAAAAGTCATCTGTTACAAAGGGATTTCATTTTCATGAACTTATTTGAACTCCGGACTTTTTGTGTGTTCAAAATGCACCATTCAAAGCCACATCATCAATTTTCAACCCTTTCTGACTTCATTTGTTATTTTTCATGCAGTGACGGATTGTTTTGAGCTAAATGACCCTGAAATTGAAAAGCCCTACAAATGAGCTCTGAATAGGTTGAAAGTTGGCATGGTATCATCATTTCACCCACATAGCATGTGCTAAAAAGTTGAGAGGGTTACGACAAAAGCTGGATGCACTTCGTGAACAAAATGGACAATCTCTTTCGAAGTATCAGGGTTTCGGACGAAAACTCATCTGTTACAAAGGGATTTCATTTTCTTGAACTTATTTGAACTCCAGAATTTTTGTGTGTTCAAAATGAACCATTCAATGCAGGGACTGATTTTGAATGGTGCATATTCAACACACAAAAAGTCTGTAAAGATCGCCAACCCCAACATAAAAAAATGAGCATAGATGCGCCTATAGAGAGAATTCAACCTAAATTCATAATAAATTTCTATGAATTTCAGAGAAATTCACTCTGAATTTAGGTCAAATTCCCTGTATAAGGGCATCTATTTTCATTTTGGGAGGAGCTCAACAAGGCAGAGAGGGACGAGCTTATAAACCGCTGTGAGAGCCCTTCGGTTGGCGAGGTGGGACTAAACTCTGACCGCAACGAGGACCAACCCTTTAGTCCCGGTTTGTGGCACCGGGACCAAAAGGTCCAGACGAACCGGGACCAGTGGCCCACGTGGCCCGGCCGGCCCCCTGGGCTCACGAACCGGGACAGTTGCCTCCTTTGGTCCCGGTTCGTGAGCGAACCGGGATTAATGGTATTACGAGGGCCGAACCAATGCCCTGTTTTCTACTAGTGGTACATCTCCAATGTATCTACTTTTCCAAATGCTTTTCCTCTTGTTTTATACTCTAACTTGCATGATTTGAATGAAACTAACCCCGGACTAACGCTGTCTTCAACAGAACTACCATGGTGTTGTTTTTGTGCAGACATAAAAGTTCTTGAAATGGAACGAAACTTTGCGTGGATTTTTTATACAATAAAAGAGAATTTCTGGAGCCAAGAGATGCCTGAGGGGGGCACCTGGGTGGCATAACCCACCAAGGCATGCCTGCCCCCCAGGAGCGCCCAGGTGGGTTGTCCCCACCTGGTGGCCCCGCAGACCCTGAAACTGACGCTATAAAATCTTATTTTTCGAAAAAAATCAGGGAGAAAGATTATCGCGATCCACGAGAAGGAGCCACCGTCACCTCGTGTTCTTCACAGGGAAGCCAGATCTAGAGTCCGTTTGGGGCTCCGGAGAGGGGGATCTTCGTTCTTCGTTATCACCAACCATTCTACATCGCTAATTCCATGATGCTCCCCACCAGGAATGAGTAATTCCTTCGTAGGCTCGCTGGTCGGTGGGGAGTTGGATGAGATTCATCAGGTAATCTAGTTAGTTTTGTTAGGGCTCACTACAAGGAAACCCGCTATAAAGCAACAAAAATTCTACAACGTTTTGAGTATATGTTGTAAAATTCAGATAGATACACATATATGGGTTGTAGTATATGCGTTGCAGTATGCAGCTCACGGCCCTATCATGATTATAAAAAAATAGAGGAAAGGAGACGGAGACGCGTGTGAAACAGAGCCCACGACTCCCTCGTCTCTCCCAAATCACTGCCACCAATGCCTCGTCTCCCTCCTCTGACCCGCCTCGTCTCCCTTGCGCCGACCCTCCCCCTCCCCTCCTCCCACCTCACAGCTTCGGAGGCTGCCGGATCCGCCACATCCTCACCCAACCGTCCCTCTCGCTTCCCATCCCACTCTCTTCACGCAGCTCCTCGCCGCGCTACCTGCGGCGGCTGCATCAGGTGATGTCCGGCGAATCCCGCCAGCGCCAAGCACAGCCTGAGGTCCCTTTGCTCCGTGGAGCCCTCCCATCTAGCTAGATCGAGTGCTTGCTGCCACCAAAGCCCACCCGCAACTCATCCCCCATGGCTAGGGTTTCGGGCGTCGATCCGGTGCCGGTGGCCATGTCGTCCTCGTCTCATCCGGTGAGTGCATCCCTTCCCCTGGCTTCATCCTCTCTCTCTCTCTCTCTCTCTCTCTCTCTCTCTCTCTCTCTCTCTCTCTCTCTCTCTCTCCCGTCTCTAACCTCTTCTCTTCACTTCTCATGTAGACGTGCGGGGAGGAATGGGCAGTGGACAACCTTGCTGCGGCTCGGGATGAAGCAGCCACGAGCTTCCTCCTCCTCCGGCTTCAGGTGAGTTGGTCCACTCTTCCCTCTGCTTTGGTTCGTGGCACAACAGGAGGCATTGTTGTTCTGGTGTTGTTAGGATTTTCTACTGTTTGGGATCAAGTGCCTGCTGGTTGAGGTCAATTTAATTTTGTTTTCCTGCTAAAGTGTCAAAGCAGAGGACGACCACATGCTCGACTGAGTCACGATGTGTTGAGGCTGGGAAGGTCGGCATGGCCTCCAACCATGGCAAATACACCTACTATGCTGCTGCCTTGCAAGCAGTAGTGGCTAGAAATCAACCCCTAGCTGCATATTCTTTCTAGGGTAACATCATTGTAGGGAGGGATTCTGAAGCCCATCTATGCAGTAACCAGTGTGTTAGAGGCTATTAGTGCAAAAAACACCTAGGTATGGTTAAAATTCAGGTTAGGGTCTACAAGTAATTAATACAGTATATATATCCAAGGCCCTGATTATTTTATTTTTCAATCTTTGGTATTCTCCTGTTTCATGTTTTGACCATGGCCAACATATATTGTTGTAGGCTAATTACTAAATCAATCTAACGATGGTTCATGTGGCAGTGGAGGTTTACCAACGGTAGTTTGAAGCAGATTAGGCGGCCGCGGGATCTTCGGCGGCGAGGCCGTCCAGTGAAGGAAATGGCGGTCTGGCGATTTGTGTTCTATTCTCCATCCTTTAAGCTCATAACAGAAGAAAGAACTATACAATCACTATTGTTTTATTAAGAAAAAAACCTATCATGTACGGATGTTTTGATGAGTACTCCTCTTGACTCGATTGTGTTGTAGGGAGTGAAAGCATCCAGTTGCGGTGGTCTGCAGCTCTGGTCGCCTCCAGCAGCACCACATAATCAAAGTTCCAAATAGTAGTGTTGGACTGCTGCCTCCAGCCAACCATAACATAATCATTGGATTTGCTTGTTATGTAGAAGATTTGAGTGATGTACGTGTTTATTTCAGAAAACATTTCCTCAATGAAGATTTATATTCTACAGATATTCCTGTAAATTAGCTTCAGTTTTTTTGCTAACTAGAAAGTGTGGTTTCCTTTTTTTACACCAACTCACTAAAGCATGGGGTTCATTTGGGGTTCCTAGATAGCTAATTTTAGGAGCACACAAGATTTAGACTCCTGCTATGTAATTAAAGAAAATCACAATATTGACTAATATCCTCTGTATATTTACTAACCCTGGATCACAGACTTTTAAATTTAAATTATAATTTGGAAAGTTTATTAATAGGAATGATAAATAGTATTTATAAATGCATTTATGAAAATAAATTTATTTCAGCCACATGTAAGCCAACACAGTATCACATGTAATATTTCTCTATTAGTTAAAAGTATGCTTCTTTAAAATTTATGGTTTTATTTTTTATTACATAAAAATGTTATAGTTATACATGGCAAACTAAAATTGTCGTGCAGACGCACTGGTTGATGACTAGTGTAACTAACTCAGGGATAAATTCATTGAGTAAGATGTAAAGTTGCCAAGATAGTAACTAGGACACATAGAACGGGACGAATATAGATTCTCTTCTTTTATTAAGTAGAATGGAACTTTTGTGAAGCTTTACTTGTGTTGCGCTGTTCTAGAGACGCATGAGACCCCTGTAACCTTTTTCCCTTGGCATTGCAGCTGCACGCACCAACTTGATGTAGGGGGACACCATGGAAGGTAGACACTTTCCCTCTCCCTACTGTACTACTGCTTGTTGTGTCCATGACCATTGAGCCATGCTAGGTTCTATCTGTCCATATAATGTTATTGAGCCATATTGTTCTGCAGGCTATGTCGTATATTGTGGCGTCTGGATTAGTTGTCAATGATCACTAACACTCATGCCGGTATATTTCCAGAATCATAACAAGGACGTAGTTCTTGCTACAGTTCTAAGTTATGATCCTGAATTTAAACTTAATGGTGCTGAAATTCAAATGCATTTTGGGCAGTGTAATACAAAACTTGCGAAAACTGAAGATTTGGTACAGAGTCGCAAAAACTGCAATACTAATGGTAATGCAGAAAAAATATATTGCATGGCCTTCAACGTTTGTACGTGTCTAATATCCTGCCTTTATGTCAATGCATTATGGTTAATAGTTCATTTTGTTCTTTCTTTGTAGATTGAAAAGATATATGGATGATTATATGGGTGCGTAACAAGTATACTGCAATGATGATGATGACGACGACGACGATGATATTCTGGTTCATGATGATGATGATGGATGCTTTCAATTTTAGTTAAGTTGTGGAATGTTCCTGTTGGACGATGTTCCTCAGTTAGTTTTAGTCAAGTTGTAGGGATATTGAGGATGATTTTAGTATAGATTTTGCTGTCAAGAAAATTTTAGATTATGCATCACATTTGGATGATGTTCCTCCTGTAATATCCATTATTGTAATCCAACAGTTTTATCTGATATATGATTTCTTCCTCTTGTGAGTATATTCTCTTATTTTTTTTCCTCACTTGATACACATAATTATCATCATTACGTGGAGCATTAATTTAATTGTTGACATTATACAATATTATTCATATTATATATGCACGAACATCTGAAGCCTTTCAAATTATTGCGTAGCAATCAGATTTGGATTCATGTACAATAAGCACAACGTATATAAGTGTTGTAAAAATAGGTTTTATGTGTTGTACTCTTGCAAGGGTCCCTTTTACCAACGGTAGTATAAGCGTTGCATTATGCGCTAGCAACACCGGATAAGGCTACGCATCCCAATCCATTGGTAAAGACCCTAGCAACGCATATATGGACTTTTAGATACGAAAGAAAGCGTTGCTATATGAGGGGTCATGTTGTAGTGGCTTGATCCCTAGTATCCACTATGTTCTGAGATTGATGTTGTTATGACTTTGCCATGCTTAATGCTTGTCACTTTGGGCCTGGGTGCCATGATTTCAGATTTGAACCGTTTATGTTATCACCATTATATCCATGTTCTAGAACCAATCTTGCAAGTTATGGTCCACCTACTACGTGTTATGATCCGGCAACCCTGGAGTGACAATAGTCGAGACACTGGTGCGCGTCGGTGCTATACAAACGGTTTTTAACCCCTTTCCACGACAGCATTTGGGACCGTCGCCTAGTGAGTGTGGGCGATAGGGGGGTCCTTCCCACACGACCCAGAAACCATCGGGGATATGCCCTCCTGGCACACACGCTCGGCAAAATGAGGCCGTGTGCGACCAGCGAGCGCTCAAATACGGAAATACGTACAGTAAAGCTAAAAAAATACAATTATCCAGGCGAAATTGTTTCCGGTCGCAAGTACATCCCACACGGTCAGTCCCCGCTAAACGTTTCCGTTCACAGGTATATCACACACAATTTTCCCCATTAAATCGTTTGCGTTATTGAATGTGTCACACATGGTCCATAGAAGAAACTGTGTGGCAAAGGCTGTCCATCACACACAGTTTTTATGTGGTAAACGTTTGCGCAAGGTGGCCTAACGCAAACAGTTTTCAAGAGAAAGTCGTGTGTGATTGTTCATTGATCCAACACGGTTTATTCCTAGAAACTGTGTGCATTGCCTGAGGTCATCGCCCACGGTATTTTTGCAATAACCATTTGCAATAGCAAAACCCAATTAGCAGGCTAATTCGCTATTAGCACGCTAATTGCCCTATTTTAATAATCCATTTATTAATCGAATTGACATTCATATTAAGCACATAATATATTTCATTTCCATATTAAGGAAGCAAAATTTCATAATTCAAATACATCAGAGTACAACATGATATAGCTTCAGCACTCAGCTACCCCATTACACAACTGCACTAGCACCAAGTTTCACATGCAACATGTAGAACCTTTCAAAATTAGCATCATAGACGATATACAAACAGATGCATCTCATCTGGAAAACTGCTGAAGCGGAAGGCGAATATTGAGCCTTCATTCATGCTAAAGGTCTTTGCAACTTTAGGCCAGTGCCTGTGGATGATTGATCGTCCATCCTTCATCCTCTTCAGGAACACTTCAATATTGAACCGTGGGTGTTGTATGAAAACCTTCCTCGCCTGCCGACCATAGTGGTCGTTTGAGAGGTAATCATCAGTGAACTGCTTTGGAAAGGCCTGAAAACAAGGATGTGCATAAATATCTTCTCTATATTGGAAATGGGGAAAAGGAATAAAAAAGGCAAGGTATAATAGTTAGTACCATCTTGTAGTGAACTGATGTCTTCTTCATTGTGCAGACAAAGATCTTGTTGTTTTTTGTCACTAATTTCTTTATCCTAACAATCTTTCTGAGTTTGTTGATTTGATTGATATTCATGGACAACTCATTTCCCCATATGCAAAAAGGGTCGAATAGTGGGTCAAAACCTCTGACAGCATGACCTACATGTGCAAGACCAAATTGTTAAAAACCAAAATATTAGAATGGTTCTTGTAATTGCACAATAATGTGCTATTAGACAACGGACCATGCACGTGCTAACCTCGATTGTAAACCTCAGTCCTTCCCATTTTTCCCCTGCAACACATATAAGGTAGTTAGTCATCACGTTAAGTAAGGGTTCGCATGCTAGCTATTAATAAAATATGTTGATGAAAAATAAGCACATTGCAGATTCATCAGATTAATTCAAGCCACACGGAAAACCCATTTATCCAAACCAAGCATGATTAAGAACTAGGAAATATAGTACTTGTATATGATTCTCATGTATTAAGTGCATCCAAATTTGATTTATTCCTCACATGCACAACAATACAAAATTCTACCCATGAAAATTGGACATCGCATTGCAGCATTGAACCAAGCAGTTAACTAAACACCACAACAAATGAACAAAACATTAAGGGTGCGTTTGGTTGTATTGCCCAGCTTGCCCATTAGCTGAGCTAGCCTAGCTAGCTTAGCTCGGATGGGCTACCTTTGCCTTAGCTGCACGTTTGGTTCAATGCCGTTGCTGGCAAGGGCCAGCAGCTAGTCGTTTGGTTGTGCTGCGGGCAAAGTAGCTCATCTTCACAGTATCCAAATCACTGATTACGAGTTGAAGGACTAGTCGAGACTAGTCGATGGACTAGTCTATGAGTCGCACCTGTGGTGTCGACTGCAAATCTCATGTAGACTAATTCGATGAGTCGAGCGGTCGAGAGACTAGTCTGGACTAGTCGTGTACATTAAGTCGAATGGCTCAAACTTTTCTTTAGAGGTGAGTGACTTAAAATTGGAGGGGATAACAGAGGCGCTCAGTCTGCGAGCCTGTCGGAGGGAAATTTTGTGGCTAGGTTTCAGTTTCGCTCCAGAGAGAACTGCCCACTCCTCTGGAGCTCTCCCTCTTCACTGGTTCTGCTGTCCAGATCCAGCCCTATCTCTGCTGGTTCCTGGACTGGTTCATCTGCTCCTGGATCCTCGCTTTGCAAGTAATTTCTCCCTTCTCTTATCATCATATATGGTTCCTCTATTGCTTGTTCCTGGGCTGGTTCCTCTACTGTTGGTTCCTGTTTTAAGTTTGCTTGTTTCCATTCAACATCCTTAGGTTTGAGCAGAGCTAGAGTTACAATGTCTACAACACCAGAGATATCTCAGACAGCATGCTCAGCAGCCACTTCAGCTCAAGCCGCTGAGGATTATGATCCATCAAAGGATCCTGCGAGGAAGCCAACTAGGACCAAGGATCCAACATGGAAGTATGCCTTTTGGCCTGATCTGCAGGACAAATTGTCAATCCAGTGTGTTTTGTGTGGCAAAAACGTCTCTTCTGGTTACACAGTGGTGTTAATGTGTCTGAAAGCAACTGATGAAATCAGGAAAGAGATGCATTTGTACATGAAGACTAACTCAAACCAAGTTCAAAGCCGTGCATTCATTTGTATTGTATACTGTACTTGTATACTTATATAGTGTAATACTACATACTACTACTAGGTATTAGCAGTTATGTAGACTAGTCTCGCACTAGTCTAGACTAGTCACGATTAGTCTATGAGTCTCAACCTTGGAACGACTCAACGACTATTTGACTCGTAAACATTGATCCAAATACATCTAGCTTATAACAAATGCATCAACAATACAATATCGTTGAAAAAAATCAGTGAAACAGAGAAATGACTACAGGCAGATCATGTTGTAAATAGTCATGCAAAAATTCAACGCAACTTTATGATCATAAATTTAACACACTTTGCGAACACACTGACTGATAAAAACAAAATCGAGTAACAAGCTTATTTTCCAGGAATGAAAAACTGAATGACATCATTACATGCAAGCATGAGGCATGGACATTATTTCTCTAGGTGATGACTCTGGAAGACATACAAAATAATCCTAAAAATTTACAGCAAAATGAATCACACGTCGGGAGCAACATGAACGTGTTCAGGAAAGTTATCACCGACCCAGCGCCGCACAAACTCTTGAATAGCAGTCATCGGCCTCCCTTTCAACATGGATGCCACTTGTTCATTGGTGGCCAAAGATGTCTGTAGTGCAAGTCGGACGAATAGAGGGTATTCTTCCATGTCATCAATTATTTTGAATAAATTCTCATTCGGATTGGTCACGTGTGTGAATATACACAGTCTAGGACTACCGTAGACAAATCTTTGTTGATATAAATGAAACTAAGATGCAGGCACAAGAAAAAAAGAAGAGGAAGCTCTGTTCTTTTAGAAAATACATATGCAGAACTAATGAATCAGTTCAGATGCCTGCTAAGTAGATTGCTCTGTATGCATATTCAGTACAGACCGAATTAAGGATTCAGATGCAGATGCATCATACATGTTTCAGTAAAATCAATTCATGTCATGCACTTCTATAAGCTACTCAATTGGAGTCTGGTTTGGAATAAAAATCAAGAGCTGGGTACCTGCCAACAACAGTATCCTTCCCAACCCCAACGCCACAGTGGCATTATACTACAGTTTGCTATCACCTTAGCCGTTCCAATCTAACCCCAAAGCCAGGTCACCCAACAAGAATCCAGCCTTGGATAAGACCACGGGGAGTATAGAAAGATAGTATTTACGATTTGTTGCTTCTAGTACTAATCAATTCCTGAACCAGCTGATCTATTGCCAAGAAAAGTGCACACACATACACAGGAGAAATCAAGAGATGAGGCGGACACAGACCTGAGCAAGGCGGATGGGGGCGGACGCAGACTTGTGCAAGGCGGATGTAAGCTTTCCCTGTCAAATCTGATGCGCCTTCAGCTAATCGTGGAGGGCAACTTGGGCCAACTCGCTCGATTTATCTCTGCAGCTTCGGAGGATTTCGTTGGGATGAGGAAAAATCAGAGGGGAAAGTGGAGGAGGAGGTCGGAGTGGAGAACGTAAGTTTAGGCATTTGTTGCAGACGGACTTATCCATCCGGAGAATTCCGCGTAGAATTCTTCGCGCGTTCCGGCTTTGCCGTCGAGGGCGAGCCGAATCGGCTCTCCCCGCGGAGCGAGGATTTTCTGGCCGAGCGAGGCTAGCTGCCCCCAAAAGCTAGGATATATTTGCGCTACCAAACGGTAAGCCTAGCCTAGCAAGGCAAAAACGATTTTTGCCAAGGAACCAAACGCACCCTAACTGAGCACCACATTGCACAATATAACATACTCCTAATAGAAGATCAGACAGTTAACCAAACACCACAACACAAATGAACCAAACGTTAACTGAGCACCACATTGCACAATGTACAACCAAACCAAGCATGCTTGACAACTTGGAAATATAGCAATTGTATTCATTTCTCATGTATTTTATAAAGATAAATTTGATTTATTTCTCACATGGAAGACAATACAAAATTGCAGCCTGAAGAATTGAACATCACATTTGCATAATTGAACCAAACAGTTAACTGAAGACAACAACTAATTAACAAAACAGTTAATAAGTGAGCACCACACTGCACGACATATAGAACATATACACTAGAGCAACAGATTGCATGGTAAAATTAGATAGCACAATTCACTAGTATTTGTGAAGGAAAGGCAGGAGCAACACACGCAACGGGTATACCGAGCATGCTTAACCAGCGTAGATAGCAAATAGCAAGGTGCTCCTCCAAGATCTGGGGGCCGGCACAAATGGCAGCCATCGCGACCTCATCCGCGAGTGCGGCCGCAATTTGCTTCTCCGCTGCCAAATGCTCCTTGAGATCCTGGCTATACTGCGTGCACCATGGCTTACACTACAAGAAATATGTCAACTTGTGACCTTCTGCCAGTGACCCTGGAAGAATTGATCATAAATTTATGACCATTTTAGACCAATTGGTCAAAAGCTGTTCGGGGGGCTCTAAACCCTAACCCATAACGACCATTCTGGTCAGAAAGCTCATAATTTCATTAGAGGAAATGGTCGTAAAGAAGACAGCCCTGGTTCGTGCCTCATTTCTAGCAAATTACGACCAATATGAATGGTCGTTACACTTGAGTTTTAATGCAGTTGTATGATTAGGCGGCCACCTCAGCAGTCTCGCCTATGTGGAGTGCTTAGTTTTCATTTTCGCTTACATGTGTATATTCAACGAGAGCTTGTTTACAGGAGGGACCCACTTGACAGGCGGGACCGAGCCCTAAATTTGTTAGTAAAAAAGATGCGCGAGGGGGGACTCGAACCCATGACCTCGCGTTGTTTAACTTGTTCGCTACCACTGGGCTAGAGAGGGATTGCTGCCCATCTAGCAGAATGGCTCTGTATATTATATAAAACAGCGGTTGTCTCTTGCCAAATCTAAGTCATTGACAAGTGGGACCTATTCCTAGGATCGGACAGAGCCAACACTGAGCCAATAATTTCTAGGTCTTCCGACCAGGTGGCAGCGGGCTGCGGGCAGGGGCGTGGGCAGGAACGGCCTCGCCGCAGTTGACCTCGCCCACGGCCTCACAGCAGGTGACCTCGCCCACAGCCTCGCTGCTCGCCTTGTCCATGACAGGAAATTGGCGGGGGCGGGGCCGGCAGCGGAAGCAACCGGCGGGGGTGGAGGCGGGGCTGGCTGCCGAAGCGACCAGCAGGGGCGTGGACTACCTGCGGTGGTGGGGGCGGGCGTAGGAATGACGCCCACCCAAGGAGAGGCTCGCCGAGCATGGGGGACTCGCCGCCGCCGCAAGCAGACCTCGCCCACGTATGCACTCCTCTCCTCCCCCTCTCCTCTCCCCCTCTCCTCTCTGTTGATGTCATTGATTTGATGTAGATCTGTTAGGAGAATCTCTACACACACTTAGACATAACCCATAACTCTTAATTTGTCTGATCTGATCATAGGCATGTAGAGAACTTTGGACTGTCCAGAACTTGGATCTTTGCTCCTAAACTGAATTTGTCTGATCTGAATTTGTGAGCATTGGGCAATGTAACTATTTTTGTGGATGTCATAATGTGTGTGTGTGTGTTGTTGTTGTATGAATAATGAATCTGCACCTCTGAAGTTCCAGCCTCAGGTTTATGTAGGTTTGATGTAAACTTGGAAAATATGATGGGAGTTGATGTAGATTTGATGTTACACCTCTGAAATTTTAGCCTCAAATCTGTTAAAGAACATCAATATTGATGTAGACTTGATGGAAACTAGGAAAAATCTCATTGATGTAGATTTGATGCAATCTTGGAAATGTCATTCACGTAAATTTGCAGTGATGTTATTGTTGGTGGTTTAACCACAATAGTTCTTTGTGGCAGCATATGTTGTTATTTTTGGTGGTTTAACCACAATAGTTCTTTGTAAACCACCTCTGTTTTTTGTGAACCAGCAAGTTTTTGTTAGCTTTTCTTTTCTCCCATGTGAAATCTGTAATGCCTGTGAACTGCTTTTTATTGCTCCCATGTGAAATCAGTAAACCATGTGAACTGGACTAAAGTAGTGAGAAATTGGAAATAGTTGAATGTTGTGGTTAGGCAGTTAGCATATAAAGTTGGGTGCCATTAATGCCATCCATTTTCATTAATTAATCTCGATGCACTTATTAGATTGATTTGCTAAGTTGCAACAATTTATTGTCTTTGGCAGATGGACAGAAGCTGGATTAGAAAAGGAGTTAGAAAGTTTTCGAAAGAACATATGAAAGGAGTTAATGATTTCATGGCATTTGTTCGGGAAAATTTTGCCAACGATGCTCACATTCTTTGCCCATGCTGTGAATGCCTCAACCGTCCAAGAATGGCTCAAGGAAGAGTGGAAGATCATCTGCTTCTTAATGGGATGTCCAACACATATGATACATGGATATATCATGGAGAACCTTTAGACGGACAACCTCAACATTTTGAAGCTGATACACAAGCCCCTCATATGATGGGTGGTGGTGATGTTGGCATTGATTTCATGGAAAAGGTTTTGCGAGATAATGTTGGTTTGGAGGAAGAGGATGGGCATGAAGATGATAGGATTCCTCACCTATTAAAGGATTTGTATGATGCTGAAGATCGTGCTGATGGACAGAAGTCGTTGTTTGCTGAGGTGTTAGAGGAGTCGAAGTGCGCAGCTCATGAAGGGGGTAAATTTTCAAGATTTACCTTCACCGTGAAGTTACTCCACATCAAATCTTTCTACCGGATTAGCAATGCTGCATTCAACGCAATACTCCGCCTTTTGAGCTTGCAATTCCCTGATAGTTGTGTTCCCAGATCTTATGATGAAGCATTGAGCATAATCCGCAGGCTGGGGTTAGGTTATGTTTCAATACATGTGTGCCCAAATAACTGTGTCTTGTTTCGGAAGGATTTAGCAAAGCATGACAACTGTCCAAAATGCAATGCCTCTAGGTGGAAAGATGCTGATGGAAGAAGTCAATACCGGAGAAGGTACTGAGGCACTTTCTGTTGATACCAAGGCTGCAGCGGATGTTTATCTCGAAGAAATCATCGCTGGAGATACAATGGCACAAGCTGAAGCGGCAACCTGTGGACAATGAGCTGAGCCATCCAGCGGACGGAGAGGCATGGAAAGAGTTTGACCGTATACATTTAGATTTTGCTGCAGATCCAAGGAACATAAAACTTGGCATTGCCACAGATGGGTTTAATCCGTTTGGGAACATGAGCACGTCTTATAGCATGTGGCCAGTTTTTGTGGTGCCGTACAACCTGCCACCATGGGCATGCATGGATCAGTCCAACTTCATGATGTCATTGCTTATCCCGGGTCCAGAGTCTCCAGGAAAGGATTTTGATGTCTTTATGGAGCCCCTCGTAGAAGAACTGCTCCAGCTCTGGACTGGTGTACCTACATACGATGCCTTGAGTCCGGAAGAAAAGTTCAATCTACGTGCTGCAATCATATGGTCCATCCATGATTTCCCGGCTCTGCACACTCTGTCTGGGAGGATCACAGCGGGTTATAAGGCCTGTGTCCATTGTGACAAAGACCCTTGCTCAAAGAGAATAAGGAGCAAGATCTGCTATATTGGGCACCACCGCTTTCTTCCCCGAAACCATCGCTGGCGAAGAAGCAAAGATTTTAATGGTGAGAATGAAACCCGTGACAAGCCAGCTGAATTCACTAAAGAAGAGCTGGAGCAGCAACTTGAAAAGGTGAAAGATGTGAGACCAGGAAAGCTTGCGAAGAAAAGAAAGCGTGAGGAAGGTCAATGTTGGGACCGGAGGTCTTGTTTGTGGGACCTGCCATACTGGGCTGATCTGAAATTAAGGCATAATCTCGATGTAATGCACATTGAGAAAAACATATGCGAGAATCTGCTAGGGACATTTCTAAACATTGAAGGGAAGACAAAGGACAGGGTTAGTTCTAGGCTTGATTTGGAGGACATGGGCATAAGAGAAGATTTGCATCTACAGCACAATGAAGATGAAGATTCATTTGAAATGCCACGAGCATGGTATACAATGAGTAAAGAACAAAAGCTTGCATTCTGTGAATTCCTAAGAGCGGTGAAATTTCCAGATGGTTATGCTGCTAACCTAGCAAAGTGTGTTACTTTTGATGGATTCAAGCTTTCAGTACTGAAAACCCATGATTGTCACATCCTCCTCCAAAGGATTTTACCGGCGGGCCTCCGAGGAATCATGGACAAGGATATATATGAAGCGGTTGCTGAGCTGGGAAATTGCTTTAGAGAACTGTGCTGCAAAACACTCAAGTTAACTGTCCTGGAAAGACTTGAAAAAGAAATCCCAATTATTCTTTGCAAGCTCGAGAAGATTTTCCCTCCAGCTTTCTTCACCGTGATGGTCCATTTGGCGGTGCACTTACCAAAAGAGGCAATGCTTAGAGGCCCTGTGCAATACGGTTGGATGTACCCAATCGAAAGAAGGCTGCTTACTTGTAAGCATTATGTGCAAATCACGGCAAGACCTGAAGGTTCTATTGCTGAAGCATATCTCGTTGAGGAGTGCTTGACTTTTTGCTCTAGATACTTTGGCAATGTGGAAACAAGATGGAACCGGCCGGGCAGAAATAGAGAGCGGTCTGATTCGCAAAGTGGTGATGTCTCTGTTTTCAACCATGGTGTGAACTTTCTTGGAGCCTCACAATACTTGGAGGCTGGTGATGAGTATGACAAGATGGTTTGGTATGTGCTTAGCAATTGCGCCGAGGTTCTACCATATATCGAGTACGTTATATCTTGTGCACTCATTATTATTTTTTGCTTGGGTTGGCACCAGCCTAATGTTTTAATTCACATGTTTTGTTTGCATTGCAGGAAATGCAAGGAAGAGTTAAATCAGGAAGAAAGCAAGATCAATGTTGATAAAAGGGTTGCCAAGGGGTTTGCTAATTGGTTTAAGAATCATGTGAGATCTTTAGCCACATGTTTGATGTTTTCTGTGTTATTCACCAATTGTTAAATACCATTGTTTGCTAAATGGTTTATTTGTGCAGATTGGAATGTTGCATGAGGAGAAGAAGGTCAGTGATGATCTATTTGCTTTGGCATGCTTACCGGATAAGCGAGTGAGAGTGTATTCAGCATGCCTTGCTGACGGTGTCCGGTACCACACCGTTGACCGCGAGGAAAAAAGGAAGACACAGAATAGTGGAATCGTCACTGAGGGGTCACATGATCGTGAGATCATTGACTTCTATGGTCAGTTGAGAAGCATCGTAGAGTTGCAGTACAACTCTAGTGGAGGCATCCATCGCTCGGTTGTCTTATTTCGCTGTGACTGGTTTGAGCTTGGTAGCAAGAAGAAGAGAGACTCTTTTGTCAAATATGATGGCCACTTCAAAAGCATCAACACTGCAAGGTGCTGGTATAAGAGTGATCCCTTTATTCTAACAACACAAGCAACAATGGTGTTTTATCTGCCAGACACTCTTTTGCACAGAAAATGGCGAGTTGTGCAAAACTTTGAGCACAGACACTTGTGGAGTGTGACTGAAACTGAAGTGGAAAAGGGCCCCGGTGATGGTGGACTAACATACCAAGATGATGACTCTACGGAAGTTCTGTTGCAAGCTGATGATGACTCTATGGAAGTTCCGGTGCAAAGCAGAGTGCGAAGGGACCGGGAACTTGTGATCGTTGATGCTGCAACACTTGAAGGCATCAAGAAAAGAAGAAAGGTGGTAGCGGATGGACATGAGAGCGAGGATGAGGAAAACAGGACTGATCATACTATACTGCAATATTGTAGTGATGATGAGGAAAACAGGAGTGGGCATAGAGTTCCTTGTTTTCGTATCGACGACGATGAGTAGCGAATGGACTGGCGAAGGTAAATACTATTACTCCATGTTCTTTGTTTTGGTATCTATGGGACTGGTGACCTGATCAATCTTCTCTCTAGGTAGAAAAATGCTTGAAGATTCTAGGAGCAAAATGATGGCTGTAGCAAAATGATGATCCTGATGGCTAGAGGAAAATGATGAAGCTGATGTGATGAAGTTATCCTGATGGCTGTAGCAAAATGAAGATTCCAGCAGCGAAATGTAGTTTTTGTAATATGGAGCAAAATGTAGTTTTTGTAGCAGTGCTTGAAGTTTTATACTGATGGAGATTCATAGTGCTTGAAGTTTTCGTGAAGTTTCAAATTTCTAGCATGGAGCAAAATATTGTTTTGTTTTGTTTCAGAGCTGATGGCACAAAATATTGATTTGTTTTAGAGCTGATGGCTGTAATTTTGATGTTGTTTCAGAGCTGTTTTTTGTCAGTGAACATTTTGATGGCAAAATATTGTTTTGCTTTTGTTTTCAGAGATCCTGAATTTTTCTAATATTTTTAAAATTGCATGAGCGGGGACTCGAACCCATGACCTGGCGCATGTTTCACCCTGTCCTGAACCAGTGAGCTAGCAAGAGAATGTGGACAATGTGTCTAGTTGTTTCATTATATACATATATTGGCTAGCTCCATTCCACGCGCGGCTCCACGCGCGGCCAAGAAATATGCGCGAGCGGGGGCTCGAACCCACGACCTGGCGCTTATTTCACTGTGTTCGACCACTGGGCTAGGAAGAGGCTGTTGATTTTGTAATCTGTGCCCACCCTTTTCAATATATCAAACCAGTCCCCACTCCTCCACTCGCTGATAATTGGACCCACCCTTTTCCCCACTCCTCCTATCCACTCGACCCACTCCTCGTCTCCACTCGACCTGCTCCTCCTCTCCATCGACGGCGACAACCTCCCCCACCGCCGCCACCGACTCCTTCCTCTCCCACCGCTGCCGACTCCTTCCTCTATCTCCTGAGGTATGAATCCTTCCTCTTAACTCCGTTTTCTACTACTGGTTAGACTAGGGTTCTTGCCGCTGCCTAGATTGGATTAGTTTAGATAGGGATTGGATTAGATTAGGGTTTGATTTGGTTAGGGTTTTATTAGGACTGCATTAGATTAGGGTTGGATTAGTTTAGGGTTTGATTAGGGTTGTTATTAACTGTCTTTTTTATTCTCGCGTTGCTAAGGGTGAGGGGGAAAGAAATTGCCGCAGTTTCTTTCTTTTGTGACTGAGGGAAGCATATGCAGCTTGCTGTGGTGGTTCTTTGCTGCTGATGTGTAGATAGATCTAGGACAGTGCTTGCTCTGTGTGGTATGTGTGTGTATGTGTGTACATGCGAGTGAGGGAGAACATGGTGGTCCTGCCTCTGCCTCTGCCTCTGTGTGTTTGTGGGTAGGGGAAGGGATGGATGCTTTGGTGGTGGTAGCAGTAGATCTCTCACACCTCATGATCACAAAGATCACAGGGCATCAATCCATCCTTGGTCTACATCTCCACTTAAATACTCATAATGCTACTGTCCAGACTGACTATATATCTCTTGTTCAATTGGACTGACTATATATCTCTTGTTAAAATAGTGGTCTTGATCTTTTGTTTAAACCTGAGACATCATGCATAACTAGCTCTTCCTTTTCAGTCTAAACCTGAGACCTCTTTTGTTTTCAGTCACACTGTTGTTTTGTTGTGCTTGATAAACCTGAGACTTCTTTCTATTGTAATATTGAAACTGTTGTTTTGCTGTACACTAATATTGAAGTTGTTCACTCTTTTACAGGAGCTCCAGGCCTAATTATCCCTTGGAAGGTCAGCTCCTGAACAGTAACTTATAGCTTTTGGTCCATTTATGGATATGGAACAATGTCCAGTCCTGTTTATAGCTGTGTCCTATTTATAGCTTTTCGTCCATTTATAGTAGATATGGTTCTAGCTGTGTTCTGGTCCATTTATAGTAGATTTTAGTGCTGTTGCTGTTGGTGGTCACCTGATGATGTTGATGTTGCTGTGTTAGTTTACTATGCTATTGATGCTGATGTGCTTGTTTATAGTAGTAGCAAATTGAGGCCATTGCCATTTATAGGTGTATTCCAAATTGAGGCCCTGGCAAACACATGTAGTAAATATTCTACTGTTTTGAAGTGCTTGTTTCCTATTTATGTACAGTCCCGTTGTTTAATTTACAATGATGCTTTTCAGAGAAGTGAGATGGCTGGCTTGGAAGGTTTCGAATTCTTCGAGATCGTAATTGAGAAATCTTGCAGTAGGATGGTATATTCAAGACAATATCTCCCCTTCACCCATCTCTTTATCATCACTCTGCTGTCTAGTGCTTGATTGGCACAATTAACCACTGCTTGACCCTCGCTGCAGAGGCTGCTTGACAAGTTTGCGAAGATGCTCGCCGGCCGTGAGTCCCACAAAGTGAAGCTGCGGGAGGCCAGCAGCGGGCTTTGCAGGCTGTGGGACGTGTTGGTGGTGTTCGATGGTGAAGGACACATGTACCTAGGGCCCGGCTGGGAGCAGTTCGCCCGCGCCCATGAGCTACAGCTCAGGCACTTCCTTGTCTTCCGCTACGACAGCGACGCCATGTTCACCGTGAAGATGTTCGACAACACCATGTGCCGCATGTACTACCAGCACGACGACGATGCCAGTAAGCTCTCTGCCTCTCTTCTTCCTGTCCTTTTGGCTTCCTCTACCTGCACGACAACAACACCATGTTCACACTTTGTTGCATTTGGCCAGGCAATGGGAGCAGCAGCGGGGATGACGAGGAGCAGAGCGGGGATGACGAGGAGCAGAGCGGGGATGCCGAGGAGCAGCCTATTCGGGCTAACGACGACCCTGCTATGGTGGTGGCGGATGACGACCTTGCTATGGTGGTGGCTGACGACGACCCTGCTATGGTGGTGGCGGACGATGACCCTGCTATGGTGGTGGCTGACGATGACCTCGCGATTGTGGTGCCTAAGATGACCTCGCAATAGTGGTGCCTCACAATGACCTCGTGATGGTGGTGGCGCCTGTTATCCCACAGCTTGGCGACAGGACCATGCCAATTGTGGTAGAGGAGTACATCCGCGTTGGGATTCGCCACTCTGAGCGCATCAGGTTGATGAAGGAGAAGAAGGAGGAGTGAAGATGTTAAGAAATGAAGTGGCAATGTTAAGCATGTTAGGTTTATGCTTGTTAGTGTAATCTGAACATGTCAATGTTAAGTATGTCAGGTTTAATTTTGTGCATGGATCATGGATGCAGTATGACAGTGCCATCTAAACATGTCAATTTCTTAATTATGAATATTCAGTTTGGTAATTGATGGGAATTGAAATTTTTTATGCATGCTCATGGATGAAAGATAAAATTATGGGTTTTTGTGCATGCTCATGTATGAAACAATATAATTTTTATTTTTTGAATGCTAAAAACATGACTCAAACCCTAGCCACGGACGCCCGTGGCGACGAAATCGGCCGGTTTTTGAAAACATCGTAAAAAATTCAAAAAAATCAAAAAAAATGGGAGACCTCCGCGTAACATCATCAAATGTGGCCTACCAACTAGCAAAAATACTAAACTTGCAATACCGGTGTTTTCTTGAAAAAGTGTTCTAAAAAACGACCTAATATGAATGAAGATTCATGGCTTTCAAGGCAAACTAGCAATGATATGGCCGCATCCGTTGAATAGTTTTTGATAATATGCCCAAATTTGGCGCATGCCTCTGTCTTGTGATGGCAAACAATGTTGCCAAAGCGAGGTTCCAATTTGTTTAACAAAAAAAACCATTTTTCATTTTTTGAATGCTAAAGACATGCGTTTTTCGTGAAGCGGCTACAAGGAGGGCCACCCCAAATGGCGCCATTCCATGTCTATCTCAAAGTAGACCCTGTTTTACGGACGGTCGCCAAAAAGCATTCATTTCCGACCCTCGTAGCTACTCCCGGCCATTCAGACCACCTTCGGCCGATTCAGCTGGAACCAGCTGGAATTTGAACTGCAGGTCCTCCATAGCTTGCCCGTTATTTTTGCCAAAAATCATTTTAGCCTCACAGGTAGGCATTTCATCAAAGAATCGACAACAGATTGGCACGACTCAAACCCTAGCCATAGACGGCCGCCGCGACAAAATCGGCCGGTTTTCTAAAACATCGTAAAAAATTCAAAAAAAATCAAAAAAATGGGAGTCCTCCGCGTAACATCATCAAATGTGGCCTACCAACTAGCAAAAATACTAAACTTGCAATACCGGTGTTTTCTTGAAAAAGTGTTCTTAAAAACAACCTACCATAAACGAAGATTCATGGCTTTCAAGCCAAACTGAAAATGATATGGCCGCATCCGTTGAATAGTTTTTTATAATATGCCCAAATTTGGCGCATGCCTCCATCTTGTGATGGCAAACAATGTTGCCAAAGCGAGGTTCCAACTTGTTAAAAAAAACTGTTTTTCATTTTTTGAATGCTAAAGACATGCGTTTTTCGTGAAGCGGCTACAAGGAGGGTCACCCCAAACGGCGCCATTCCATGTCTATCTCAAAGTAGACCCTGTTTTATGGACGGTCGCCAAAAAGCATGAATTTCCGACCATCGTAGCTACTCCCGGCCATTCAGACCACCTTCGGCCGATTCAGCTAGAACGGCTGGAATTTGAACTGCGGGTCCTCCATAGCTTGCCAGTTATTTTTGCCAAAAATCATTTTTAGCTTCACAGGTAGGCATTTCATCAAAGAATCGACAACAGATTGACACGACTCAAACCATAGCCACGGACGGCCGCCGTGACGAAATCGGCCGGTTTTTGAAAACATCGTAAAAAATTCAAAAAAAATCAAAAAAATGGGAGACCTCCGCGTAACATCATCAAATGTGGCCTACCAACTAGCCAAAATACTAAACTTGCAATACCGGTGTTTTGTTGAAAAAGTGTTCTAAAAAACAACCTACCATGAACGAAGATTCATGGCTTTCAAGCCAAACTAGCAATGATATGGCCGCATCCGTTGAATAGTTTTTGATAATATGCCCAAATTTGGCGCATGCCTCCATCTTGTGATGGCAAACAATGTTGCCAAAGCGAGGTTCCAACTTGTTTAACAAAAAAAACCATTTTTCATTTTTTGAATGCTAAAGACATGCGTTTTTCGTGAAGCGGCTACAAGGAGGGTCACCCCAAACGGCGCCATTCCATGTCTATCTCAAAGTAGACCCTGTTTTACGGATGGTCGCCAAAAAACATGCATTTCCGACCCTCGTAGCTACTCCCGGCCATTCAACTGGAACCGGCTGGAATTTGAACTGCGGGTCCTCCATAGCTTGCCCGTTATTTTTGCCAAAAATCTTTTTTAGCTTCATAGGTAGGCATTTCATCAAGGAATAGACAACAGATTGGCTCGACTCAAACCTTAGCCACGGACGGCCGTCCGGACGAAATCGGCCGGTTTTTGAAAACATCGTTAAAAATTCAAAAAAAAAATCAAAAAACTGGGAGACCTCCGCGTAACATCATCAAATGTGGCCTACCAACTAGCAAAAATACTAAACTTGCAATACCGGTGTTTTCTTGAGCTATTCGCTATGATTTTAACCATGATTTCTACAAAGTTTACAAAAAAAAACCTGATTTTTTCTGCCTCCAAACCTCTAAAAACTGGTGAAAATTTCCCTCCCACCCCACCAAAATTTCCCTCCTAGCACCAAATTTTCCCTCCCACCCCACCAAAATTTCCCACCATTTCTCTCCCACTACCAGGCGGGTCCCACCACTCCCTCTCCCACTAACACGTGGGATCCCCTCCCCTCCCCTCCCAAAATTTCCCCATTCCCCTCCCCTCTCCCCGACGAACCCTAGCTTCTCCCTCCCTCCCCTGCTCCGCGCCGCCCCACCGACGACCACTCCCTCCCCTGCTCCGCGCTGTCCCGCCGCCCGCCCTCTGCTCCGCCTCTCCCCGACAAATCCCCACAACCCTAGCCACCCATCCCCTGCTCCGCGCCGCCCCTCCCCTGCTCCGCGCCGCCGCGCCGCCCCTCGCCTACTCCGCGCCTCCCCGACAAAGAATCCCCCTCCCCTCTCCCCTCCACGACGGCGGCTACGTCGACGACATCTACGGCTACATAGACCGCCCCGGCTACGACTACGTCGATGACGGCAACTACATCGACGACGGTGGCTACATCGACGACGGCGACTACATCATCTACATCAACGACGATCGACGACGGCAGGTACGTTGCTCTCCTCGATCCATCTCCCCTCGATGTTTAGATCTTCTAGGGTTCGGTAGATCCCCCTCATGGGTTCTTCTAGGGTTCATGGGGATGGATCGACGCGGGTTAGGGTTAGGATTCATGGGGTTAGGGTTAGGGTATACGTTGCTCTCTGGTTCATGGGGTAGGATCGATGGGGATTCATGGGGATGATCTCCCTCTGGTTCATGGGGTTCATGGGGTTAGGGTTCATTGGTTTCATGGGGGTATGAGTGCATGTTCTAAATTGCCTCCCTATGCATGATTTCAATTGTTGTTAAGAGTATGTGCATGTTCTCAGGGGTTAGCCTACACAAGGCCACTTACTTGCAATTGTTGTTGGTATATATGGGTTGATATAGCAAATCATGCATGCCTATGAGAATGTCCATAATTCTTTTTTCTGTTCCATTCTGATGAGAATGTGCTACTGCACATTGATTATGATGAGTAATCTGATTATGTATGGGGTTGGATTCATGGGGTTAGGGTTTTGTGGGGAGGTGGTTCTTTATTCTAGATTTTGTATGCTCTATTTGATTGTGCATCCCTGTCAATGACTCGGACATGGCCTGTGGCTTGATATTATTCTAGATTATTGCTTGATGTTTTGCGTTGTCATGTGGATGCCCTGTGGCAGCTCATCCATGGCCTTGTTTGTCCTGCAGGTCATTGAGCATCATCAGGAGGAGGAGCTCAAGCACGGCTACCACGACGCACCACCACAAAAGCAGGTTATTGTCCATCTCCATCTCCCTCTCCCTCTGCTGCCAATCCTGTTATTTTCTTGATTATGGTCACCACTAAATCTAAAGCTCTGTAGTTGTTGTTCCCATGCTATCTAGGGCTTGTAGGTTCCCATTCATGTTTGTTTTCTATCCTGTGAGCTCCTGCCATGCTTTGGTTTACATATGGATGATCTAGTTCCATAGCTATGTTCCTGGGTTTGCTAAATTGGTCAGTCGCAGTGCTGATCTCTCATTGCTTCCTATGGGACTCTGTTGTTCATATAGAAAGCTTCCTGCTCACTGCACTACTAGAGTAGTTAATGTAGGTGTGATATATGCTCTCTGGGTTGGTCTAGTTAATTCATGGTGTTCATTACTAAATGATTAAGTCCATCTGCCATTTCTCTGAGCTTTATTCTATTGATTGTCTGGCTGTGTTAGTTTGTTACTTTGTGCTACTTTTATGTAATGACACCAATTAACTTAATTGAGTTATGTACATTTCTACCCCCTGCTTTATGTAGTCAAGATTTTAAGGCATGCTTCATATCCTTCCTGTGTACATGCATGCTTGTTAAGAGCAATTACATGGTTGCTTAATTAATTTAACTACATCACTATATTGTTGATCCAGCAAGTTTGCTTCACATGTATTATTACTTATGCATTGCTACACCTGTGTGTGCATGCTGGTTCAAGTGCTTTGCTTTATTGATACAAGTGCATCATTCTACTTTGTCCCTATTATATCTCATTCTTGTTTATTTTATTTTGCAAGCTATTATAGAAACGTTCCAACCACCTCAAGATCATCCATGGCAAGGAGGACAAGGTCAAACATGAGGCCAACCATTGGTATGCAACTTGCTCCTTGTGGTTATACTCTTAGTTTCATAAAATCTGTGTCTTAATATGCTAAGTGAAATGTATTGCTGCAATCTGAATAAGTTGGCTTAATTGTGCCTGTGTGCTGTTAGTCTTCCTTACCTGAATAACTAGGATTAAATGATAATAAAATATCATAAGATATGTTTGGCTGTCTGTCCATGCATTCCAAACATTCACCTAATAGCTACGTTTCCTTTATCATGCAAAGAAGAGCCTCTTACCGAGTACGAGAAGGTTATGGCTAGAAATATCATGAGGAACAATCGGATGTTCTAGTCCCTTGGCATCGGTGCAATAGCGTCGATGCTTAGGAAAACAAATGGTGTACAAGAAGGTAGAAGTGATGACGTTCAAGAAGGTAGTGGAGTTATCAATGATGACCCAGAGTACAATCCTAAGGAGGATGATGTTATTGATGGAGAGGAAGTGGATGATGTTGTAGTGAACAAGACTGTTAAGGTGCAAACTCTGTCTTGCTTGCAGGGTTGGGGTTCTTTTATGCTATGTGTTTCCTTGTGCTCACATATTTGTCTTGTGATCTAATGCTTTTTTCCGTGCTGTTTATACGAGGCACTGAAGGAATCTAGAACGAAGAGGCCTGGTGTTAAGAAGACGGTCAGCAAGAAGAGGAAGAGCTCAGAAAAATCTGCTGCAATGCCTCCAGGAAGGGTGATGGCCCCAGCTCCAGGACAAAAAAAGAGGATCCTGGAACCTGATGAACCTGCCCATGATAGAGTCACAAAGCAGAAAGCAAAGATGGCGACTACGACGGACCATCAGGTAAGTCTGCTGCACATGGACTCTGACACCTTGGTGCAAATGGGTGATGAGTTGCCGCCCATGGATGAAGGAACCACTCTCAGCATGGATGGAAGTGGCACTGTCTGCCTAGATGAAGGAGGAACTATCTGCATTGATGAAGCAGGCACTGCCCACACAGACCTCAGCCCTGATGCACCTTCTATTGACAGGAATGCTGTCATCAATGAAGAAGAACAACAACTTGTGCTTCAATCAGGCAAGTTGACCTTTGCAATGCTATCTTTTACTAGTGCATTTTCCTAATGGAATGATCATGTATGCTTTTGTCGATTCCTGCATTTGTCGATTTCTATTCTAATTTATGAGTTCAATTTCATTTTCAGATGCAATGACTACCAAGACTAGACTTAGAAAGGGCAAAGGGCTAGAGAGAATCACCAAGTCGCTTGGTAGCAAGGTGCCTATCCAAATTGCCGAAGGGATGAAGCGTCCAGAGAAGCCTCTGCAGACAGCAAAGCTTGCTTCTGAGTGTGGACTCGTTGCAAGAATCCATCTTCCGGTTCTTCCTCACTTCAAGCTATAGAAAAAAAGCTAGTCTATTGGAGAACTACATTGGGAAAGTTGCTGTAAGCTACTTGTTTCATAGTTAATGTGCTATCTATTTTCTGTTACACCTATGCATGATCACTAATATTGTTCCTACCTTGTTTGCTGTCTTGGTAGGCAAATTTTGAGATTAACACGGACTCAGAGACCATCAAGACCGCGTGCAAAGATATTCTGCAGAAACATTCAAAGAACAGACGCCATCAGATCAAGAAGAAGTATTTTAAAACCGTAGCCGCAAACAAAGTCAGCATTAAGTCTCCGGTTCCAGATCTGACGGATGGTGAATGGCAAGCTCTGGTGGAGACGTGGTCTACCCCAAGACACAAGGTTTGTCTCTGCTTTGTTTGATGCTTTATGTTCTGCACATGATATGGTAGTGCTAGATCATGCTGACAGTATGCTTTTTTTGTAGGAAACCTGTGTGTCGACCAAGATGAATCGAGAAAAAGTCATGTACAATCAGAGAACTCGTTCCAGGCACTACACAGCACACATTTTTTCCATTGTGAGAACTTTTCTCTAGAGACCTTACCGTTTGATCCTCGTTGAATAACATTTCTGATTCTTGCTGAATAACATTTTCATTTTTGTTGAAAAACATTTCAGAAAGAAGAGCGTAAGGGTGAGGAGTTGTCTGCGATTGACTTGTTTAAGGCCACCCACAACAACAAGAAGCACGGGTTTTCGGAGCCAGTCAAGACTGCTATAGTAAGTCACTCCATGCTTTGTCCATGCCCTATTTGATTCACAGGCAGCTTTGATGCTATTTGATGCTGTTTGATGCTTTGATGATTTGATGCTGTTTGATTCGGAGCCACTCAAGAACACACGCTATGTTGCATGCTTTGATGCTGTTTGATAGTTCAACAAAGATATCAGAACTTGCTGTAGCTATTTGTTGCATTTTTATGATATGATGAAATTTGATCTGAATGTTAGTTTGATGATCGGCTCACTTGGGAAGCCATCTTATATAGAACCACCATTCTAGGCTTAATGAAGCGATCATATTGCTCCAATCGCATGTCTCCAGGTCACATAAGTTACTAGTCAAATAATGCTGTCATGTTACTAGTCATCATCTTCTTCTCACTACTAGGAAAAGGGCTATAGATGATATGGACACTAATGGCGCACCAGACATGTGGTGCGCCACTCCTATATAGCAGTGGCGCACCATGTGTTGGTGCGCCATTCGTGTCCAAATACTAATGGCGCACCACATCCACGGTGCGCCACTAGTAACAATTTTTTTTTATTTTTTTTCAAAACTTGTAATGGCGCACCAGGGGATAGTGCGCCATTACTAGTTAAACTAGTAATGGCGCACCACATCCACGGTGCGCCACTAGTAATTTTTTTTCAATTTTTTTCAATTTTTTTCCAAACTACAAATGGCGCACCGTGTGTGTGGTGCGCCATTACTAGTTGAAGTAGTAATGGGGCACCACTCCCACGGTGCGCCATTAGTAACTTGCCCCTAAAATTCCACCGAATGCACCCCCCCCCCCCCCCCCCCCCGTGGACCGCCTTTTCAGTTTTAGAAAAAATAAAAGAAAATGATGGGAATGTCAAAAAATAAAAGAAAATAAGTTTCCCATGTGATATGTGGTCTACTTGTTGGGAAAATTTACAAATATGAATTTCGACTTTATTTGCAAAATCTCTGTGGAATTTGTAAAATGGGCATAACTTTTGCATACGAACTCGGCTTAAAAAGTTTTTTATATGAAAAATCATCTACTCGAAAAGATACATCCGAATTTAACCAGGGGAACCCCGTTAAACATTTTTAGAATCCTCAAACACCAAACAGAAAAAAAGTTACGGGGCTTTTAAGATCCGGAGAGGCAAAAATTTAAAAAAAAACAAACTCAGTAATGGCGCACCTACCCATGGTGCGCCATTACTATCTTCCTGCCTTCAAAATTCAAACTATATCAAAAAATAAAAAAAAGTTAGTAATGGCACACCTGCCCACGGTGCGCCATTACTATCTTCCCGCCTTCAAAATTCAAAATAAATCAAAAAATAAAAAAAAAGTTAGTAATGGCGCACCTGCCCACGATGCGCCATTACTATGCCGTATATATGGCTGGGCGGGGTCCTCTCCTCCTTACCTCTTCATTGTTCTCCTCCACTCCACCTCTCCTCCACTCCATCTCCTCCTCTCCTCCACTCCATCTCCCCTTCTCTCCTCCACCATACTCCCCTCCTCCTCTCCGGCGACCTCCTCCTCCTCCTCTCCGGCGACCTCCTCCTCCTCCTCCTCTCCGGCGACCTCCTCCTCCCTCCTCTCCTCCCCTCACGGTTTCTCCTCCCTCCTCTCTGGTGATCTCCTCCTCCCTCGTCTCCGGTGATCTCCTGCTCCCTCCTCTCCGGTGATCTCCTCCTCCCTCCTCTCCGGTGAGCTCCTCCTCTCCTCTCCTCCCCTCCCCTCATGGTTTCTCCTTCCTCCTCTCCGATGCTCCGGTGAACTCCTCTCCGGCGACCTCCTCCTCCTCTCCGGCGATGTAGGCGAGCGCCTCTCCGGTGAACTCCTCCTCCTCCTCTCCGGTGACCTCGGCCCTCCTCTCCGGCGAACTCCTCTACGACAAAAGAACACGGCAAAAGAACGTACAAGATCCAAAAACGAGAACAAAATTTGAAAAAATATCGTGCAAAAAAACAAGCAAAAAAAACGAGCAAAAAATGGGCAAAAAAATCGCGATCCAGATCCAAATTCAAAATTCAAAAATAGCAACGGCGCATCACCCCATAGTGCGCCATTAGTATGGCAAAGCACATGTGTAAATATCGCCCCCTGGGAGGCACACTAATGGCGCATGTTGGTCTATACTAATGGCGCACGGCGTGATGCGACATTAGTATACCAGATACTAATGGCGCACCAGTGGTGCGCCATTAGTATTTCATACTAGTGGCCTGGTACTAGTGGCGCACCATTAGTGCGCCATTAGTAGGCAAAACTGGTGCGCCACTAGTAGGCCTTTTCCTAGTAGTGTCTGTTTGAGTTTGAGTAAAATAATGTATAGATTTTGTGTGCTGGTTTGGTTACTTCAAATAATCCATTGGTGTGCTGGTTTGGTTTCTCTTGCTTGGTTTGGTTTGCAAAATGTGAAATAGATCTCCCCCTAATGCCTATCATTTTCCTCCATATGCTAGTTTGAGATGGAAAAAATGAAGGACGTGCCTGTACCAGAAGGTGAAGAGCCAAAGTCTGCTGATGAAATTGTGGAAGAAGTGCTCAAGACCGAAGTCAAGCAAAGCACATTCCTCAGGAATGTTGGGCTCCAGTCATCTAGGAACAACTCCAGCAAAGCAACTACTGAAGTGGCTGCTCATGTTTGTGACCATGAGCAGAAGCTGGAGAGGTCCGAGCTTCAAGCTGAAGTGATGCAAGAAGAATTGGCGGCAATCAAGATGAAGGCGGAAGAAGCTGAAGCTGCACGCAACAAGGAACTTGAGCTGCTGCGCAAGAAGTCTCAAGAGCAGGAAGAGAAGTTAGCCTACTTGATGGCTCTCTTTGGAGCTAAGGTAGTTTGATGGCTGTGCAGTTTGTCTTTGAACCTGTGATCTGATGCAGTTTGTCGTAGTTTGAAGGCTGGGAAGTTATGTCGTAGTAGGTCGTGAACTTATGCAGTTTGTTGCATTTTGCACTTTGCAAGTGAACCTGGGAGCACTTGTGAACCTGGCATCTTGTGAACCTGGGAGCACTTGTGAACCTGGGAGCACTTGTTGTTGAACCAGTGAACTTGTGATGGCTCATTTTGGAACCAGTGAACTTGTGATGGCTATGTGCAGTTCCGAAGCTGTGTAGTTCTGCATTTTCTGAATTATTTTGAGTTTTGTTTGGATCACAGAATATTATTTGGATTAATTGGGCTCTAAATTGAGTTGGACTGCAAAAAGGCCGAGGCCCAAACAAGAATTTGACTAAAAAGGCTTGGGCCTAAAAAAATAGTTGACTGTAAAAAAAGTTGGTAAAAGGCTGCATCCAAGAAAATAAAAAGGCCATGGCCCAAATTAGAACTAGACTAAAAAGGCTGTGGCCCAAAACAATAGTGGACTTTAAAAAAAATCATCAGAAAAAGGCTACATTCCCAGAAAATAAAAGGCCAAATTATTGGGCCAGGCCCATGCAGATGAGCAAAACAAAGAGAAAAAAAATAAATGGGCTGAATTATTGGGCTTGGCCCATATAGACGGCCGAAATGGACCGGGCTGATTCTATTTTACGACCTTTTCATTCAGTTGTAATTCTGCCACGTCAGCTTGCCACGGTGGATCTGACGTGGTGTGGGCGGATTGCTAGTGACCAAAATAATTGGTCATTCAATCTACGACCTTTTTTGTCATAAACGTCTACGACCATACCAGAAGAAAGGTCGTTAATTCCAGTTTACGAGGGCCAGCTTTTGACCATCTGTTTTTGGTCACAAAAAGGTCACAAAAGGAAAACTATGACCATCCAGTGACCAATAGTGGTGGTCATAAGTTGACATATTTCTTGTAATGTTAGGGCGGCGCTTATTGGTGGAGGAGTCGGTGATTTGGGTGGAAGGTGTCGCGCTCGCGCCGGCGGTCGGGGTATGTGGGATGTGGAAGGAGGAAGAGGATGGGGGTGGGTGTGGATTACCTGCCTCGATAGATGAGGCCGAGCAGCGTGAAGGAGGGTCGTCGATGAGGAGGCGGCGCTGCAAGGAAGGAGTGAAGGTTTCAACTTGGAAAGGAAGGCGGAAATAGGGGAATTATGGCTTTTGGTAAGGGGGAGGGGCGGGGAGCTAGATATTTCCGTGGAAGCCGAAAATTTTGAATCCCTTCAGCAAAAAAACTGGCGCGCAAAGTGTCATCAGACACGGTCCCTTATTCAAAACTGTGTACGATATGTGAACATCACACACGATTCAGATAGCTTAACCCGTGTGTGATGAGTTTGAACGTCAAAAATTTTGGTTCGAATTTCCATGGTTATAGTGCTCGTCCACGTTATTGCATAATTTGGGTATACAAAGGATACTACAGCACACCCACACTTCTTAATCAAGCAAGTTCAGCAATTAAACAGAGCTAGCTAACCTAAACATTACTCTAACAAATTAAAGACCGACACTCTTAATTAAACAAAACAAAGAGTACTACTACGGCTGGTGCTCGTCGATCTCCACCGCCGCCTCCATGTCCAGCTCGCGCCTGACGGTCTCTTGGGGAAGGGGCTCCATGGCATCCATCGCACCATACTCGGCAAGCATCTCACCATCTGCATCCACCATCTCTTTGGAAAAGGCCGCCACGAGCCGGGCGTGGGCGGACGCGATCTGGGCGTGGACGGGCTCCGTCGTCGCAAGGTATGCGGCGGAGGAACGGACGGCTTCTTGAACGCTCTCGGCGATTGCCAGCTCTTCGGCCGTGGGTTGCCGACCGTTGTCAGAGAAGCTTCGTTTGATTTGTGCGGTGATGCCAGGAGCTGGGCGTGGGCGGCCTCGACATGGTCGTGGGTGGCCTCCATCAGGGCTAAGGCCGCCGCGACGGAACTGACAGCTGCCGTGCCGCTCTCGCTAGTTTCTACCCCTAAGGCAGATGTTGCTGTCGCCACCTGAGAAGCAACAATGGCCGTTTGGGCTGCCTTTTCCGCCCGGTCGCAGATTGCGGCCGCGCTCATACACCTTATTAGCATGCGCATGGCGGCTGCGGCCGCGCTCTCGCCGGAGTGGGCGACCAAAGTTGCCCTCATGACACGGGTCCACGTGCCAATCTTTCACCGGCGACGATTGAAAAGTGAAATGATATTTGGGAAGCGAGCTAGTGTGCTTGAGACGCTGGATGTGGACTATAGCCGACGCACCTTCTCGCGTAAGCCATAGGCGTACTATACACCAACGGTGCTCTAGGATATTTTGTGCTGCATCTCACACGGTTGGTGATAATAAACTGTGTGCGATCGACTTGATTTTTCATCTTGATTTGAATTACATAATGGGGTCACAGGGGCAATGGACGGTGTTTGAATTGCTAGACCTTTTATCTTGAGTGAACAGGCAACTATATGTGTGTCGTAAAAGAATTGGAATTATTCAGGGTTCGTTTGAACCTTAAATACATTAAATTGGTTTTCTAGCCATTTCAGGTGCACATTTCAAAATTAAACTACATGCACATGCTCCGGTGCACGAACATGGGTTGTAAAATCATATATGTGTCCATGGGTTTATGCTTATATCCCAGGCAAGAAATGGGGATGAAATTCGAAAGCCACGGCACCGTGGCTCTCCGGCAAACATCGACGTACTTGCCTTTGTAATTCTAGTAAATCCAAAATTCGTTCGAAATTCATGAAACTTGGCATGCTATCATGGAGCAGCATCAACATGCATTGGTAAATTTTTTTGTCCCATTTGGGGCAGGTTTGGGTATAAGCTTCTCATAAACTAGAGCTTCTCACAACAAGTGTGATGGTTTCGGTAGGGAACGTTTCACATTTCTGGACGAAACAATATCCATTTCCTCTTCTCGATTTCAAATTTTTTCCTAGTGTCAACATAGAACAACATGAGTGTTGTGTCAATTTTTGGGATTTTTTGGGGTTTGCTTGGACATTTTTATACATTAACTGAGTTTTCTATGCATTCATGTGCATAATTCAAATTTGAACTACAAGTACGTGCTCCAATGCATATAAATTAGTTGAAAATTCAAATTTGTGTCCTTGGTTGCCTGCTTAGGTCCCATGCAAGAAATGGGAATGAATGTCAAACACCCTGCCACCGTCTCTCGGCGGCAAACATTGAGATACCTGGTTTTTAAACTCTAGTAAATTCAAAACTTGTCTTAAATTCATGAAACTTGGCATGCTATCATAGAGCGGCATCAACATGCCGTGGTAATTTTTTTGTCCCATTTGGGGCAGGTTTGGGTATATGCTTCTCACAAACCAAAGCTTCTCACAACAAGCATGATGGTTTCCGTAGGGAACGTCCCACCTTTGGGGACAAAACGATATCCATTGCCTCTTATTGCTTACAAATTTTTTCTCATGTCAACATAGAACAATAGTAGTGTTGTGTCAATTTTTGTGATTTTTCGGGGTTTGTTTGGACATTTTTATGCATTAACTGAGTTTTCAATGCATTTATGTGCATAGTTCAAATTTGAACTACATGCACATGCTCTAGTGCATATAAATTGGTTGAAAAATCAAATCTGTGTCCTTGGGTGCATGCTTAGGTCCCATGCAAGAAATGAGAATAAATTTCAAACACCAGGGCACTGTTGATTACCGGCAAAACATTGAGATGCCTAGTTTTTAAATTCTAGTAAATCTAAAACTCGTCAAAAAATCATGAAACTTGGCATGCTATAATGGAGCAGCATCAACATGCCATGGTAAATTTTTTGTCCCATCTGGGGCAGGTTTGGGTAAATGCTTCTCACAAAAAGGATGATGGTTTCGGTAGGGAACGTCCCACCTTTGGGGACGAAACGATATCCATTGCCTCTTATTGCTTTCAATTTTTTTCTCATGTCAACATAGAACAACACGAGTGTTGTGTCAATTTTTGTGATTTTTCGGGGTTCGTTTGGACATTTTTATGCATTAACTGAGTTTTCAATGCATTTATGTGCATAATTCAAATTTGAACTACATGCACATGCTCCAGTGCATATAAATGGGTTGAAAAATCAAATTTGTGTCCTTGGGTGCATGCTTAGGTCCCATGCAAGAAATGGGAATGAATTTCAAACACCAGGGCACCGTTGATTGCCAGCAAAACATTGAGATACTTTATTTTTAAATTCTAGTAAATCCAAAACTCGTCTGAAATTCATGAAACTTGGCATTCTATCATGGAATGGAACCCGACATGCTGTGATATTTTTCGTGTCCATTTCGAGAGAAGGCGCACTCGAATAATGATAGCCAACAAAGGCATTTTGAAAAATAGCTGCCACTTTAATATCTCAAACATTTGTATAATTCAAACCGTGTGCGTTCTGTTAACCATTCACGTGACGCCACGTGTCTTGGTTTTAATGGCTGTAGGAGGTGCCGTGCGGACAGCTGCTTGACCTTGACTGAACGGGAGGCATGCGAGTGCAGTCCGGTGCGCAGGTTGACCGAGAGGCGTGCAAGCTATCCTCGAATCCGCGGGCTCACCGGGAAGCGTGTGAGCTCTACGCTGCGCAGGCTCACAGGGAAGCGAGCCATTTGACTTCCATGGCCACCCGCCTTCCTCTCCATGCACGCGCCCCCCTCAGTGGCATGGGACGCCGCCGTCGAACACTACCTCTCAGCGCCGCCAGCTGCCATCCTCCCGCGCCCCGCCCGTCGACCCCGGGATGACATGATGCATAGTGAGAGCAGGATTTGTGCATCTCTTCAACGAAACGGTTCTTTTGGATGACCCGTGCGCAACCATTTACAAACAATTTGGTGCGATTTGCATTTGTCATATTGGGTATGTTACCTTTTGTCAAACTGGAAAGATTGACATTTGTTGATCTAGTAACATTGCCATTTGTCAACCTTGTAACACTACGATTTGTCAAAATATGAAGCTAAAAATCACTAGCAGTATCTAATTTTTGCAGCTAAAATTCAGGAATTAAGCATAGATTTCATTCATAGATTAAGCAGTCGTTCTTTACTTATACAAACAGTTCAACTCGACAGCTGAACCGACCAAACTTTTCCCCAATTGTTGCCAACCACGTTCTGAAATAGCTAGTTCAACTATATACACTAGCTAATTTTAAGTACGGTGTACATTTCCACCACATCTATAGTCAGATGAACTGAACAAAATAGCCCCTAAATACTACTACTACTACTTCCGGCTGCCTCTCATCTGCCGAGCGTGCTCAGTAAAAGGCGAAGGACGAGGATCCTACCGACGAGGTGGGCAATCGCAATACGGTGTCTGCCGTTGTTGCAGCTTTAGCGACGCTCACCTCGAACGCCATGTGCCGCTCCAGACGACCCCTCTCGAAGTGGTGGTTCTCCTCGTAGATCTCCTGATTCCTCGCCTCTGAGGCGGCGTGTGTCGCAGCCACGGCGGCGGTAAGGCTCTTTGGGTGCTCGACAAGGTGCTCCTCCTCCTCCCGCAGGAACTCGGTGTACCGCGTAAGGTCGCTGACGCATGTGCGGGCATCCACCTCTGCCTCCGGCCTTCGGCCGGCGGTGGCAGAGCGGGTAATGACCCCGGCGGTCGATGGTGGGCTGGCGGCCACGGCAACCGACGATGGGGTGGCGGCCACGACCACCACCGCCCGCCTTCGGGCCGCGGTGGTGGAGCGAGTGATGGCCACTGTGGCCCGCAGTGGGTTGGCGGCCACGACGGCCACCTCCCGCCTTCGGGTCACAGTGGCGGAGCGGGAGATGGCCCTGGCTTTCGACAGTCGTGTGGCGCCAATGGCGGCCGGCAACAGCTGCTGACGGGCACCGGCGGCGGAGCGTGTGGTGGGTGTTTCGTGCACACCCAAGAGGGACGCCACGCGCACTACACTACGCCGGGGATTGCGCCGTCGCCGTGGTGTAGCCTCCTAGCTGGAGCTGTCCTCTGATGACAGTGGAGTGGCTGAGCGACGATGACGGACCGGTGCCATTTGCGATTGTGGGAGAAGCAGACGAGATAAGCTATAGGGAGGGAGGGGAAAATGCGAAGCAGGACTCACCGGCCGTGAGGGTTTTTATAGGAGGCTGGTAAGCATTGGGATTTTGGGGGATTTCACCGAGTCGGGCGGGAAGCTTGCGTGGGAACCTGCGAGGTTGCGCGGGAACGGGCTCACCGACGAATCATTGGCGCCACCGTTTGGCCAAAACAACGCCTACGAGCGCTGTGCAAGCTTGCGCTGTAAGCCGTCTGCGCAGCGGGGTGACAGGACGTGCGAGAGTAGGACGAAAGGCCACGTACACATACGGTTAATAAAATAAACGTTTGTGATTTAATTACCTACTATACCCCCATCCTGGTTTATAAGTATGATTTAACTAATAAAATACCAATGCATGTCGCCAAACATTATATAGTTGGATTCGTATTTGAACATAGTTTCCAATTATATAATTTTCATAACATGCATTAACATTTTGTTGGTTGAATTTGAGGGCAAAGTATGGCACAGAATATAAAGGGGACTATAGACTAGATGGACGTGGTAGCACACGGCCGCTCTCTACGCAGCGACACAACTGTCGGCCGGCTTGTAGGCGACCATTTCCTGCGTGTTCAACTGCTCCATGTTTGTGGTTGCTTGCAGTTCAGGCGGCCGCGGCGCGCTCTGCTCGCGTCCCGCCGTGCGTGCTCTGCTCTCGCGTACCTCCGGGCGCTCTGCCCTCATCCCTCCACGCGCGCTGCCAGTGTTTGGGGCCGGCGCACGATCACGCACGTTCGTGTGCATGCGGTTGCGCCGGGCGCGGTGCGACGATGCAGTTACCCGCTGCAAAAACTGCCATGCGGACGCGCCTAGAATCCACGCCGCCCGGGCCCCTTTTATTCCGGCGGCCATTTACCTTCATCTCTCGCCTCACAAGACCGAATAAGCACACCCACGAGGACGCATACAGAGAGGACATCCAGCGGTTGCAATGGCGCTCCCCATGGCTCCAATGGCGCTCCTAGCGGCCGACAACGAGAACGGCAGGTAGTTCACCACGCAACACGTTCTGGACACCCACGTGAGGGGGAAGGCTCTCTCGGTGGTGTACACGAATGATCTGGTTTCGATGGAGAGCTCCATCCAAACTATGGAGCAGTTCCTTGCCAAGGACAAGTACCAAGTGGTCGGCTTCGACCTCGAGTACACCATGGGTCGTGCCGGACACGATCAAAAGGTTGCCGTCACCCAGTTGTGCGTGCGATATGACATCCTCGTCTACCACTACCACCTAGCCAGAACGCCTTGCGAGCGTTTCTCCAGGTTTATCAACATCTCCGACTACAGTTTCGCTGCGGTGGACACCACCAACGATCTAAAAGTGCTCAAGGTTTCGGGCTTGAAATGCCCGAATCTTGTCAACATCCAGTGCCACTACAAGGTCTGGGGTAGCGACAAAAACAAACTGAACTCCCTGGTTGACCTCGCCTCGACCATCATCGAACTCTACTACATGAAGATGAAGAATGAGAGCAATAAGGACAAGAACACCTGGCACAGTGTGTGGCATGAGATACTGGATGAAGAACATGTCAAGTACGCGGCTAGGGACGTGTACACAAGCTACGAGATGTATAGGAGGATTGTTGACATGAGGAACTGTCTTCTTCCTGACCCAGACGAGGGATCAAGCCACATAGCAGTGGCGGGAGCGTCACAAGAAGTAGATGACTAGATGATCGTTTCTCCTACTTTAGAATGCATGCATTTGTTTATTGAGGTGCGTGAGAATGATCTGTATAGTCACTTATGTAATTGGATGTTTATTTCAATTATATATATACATGTTATTCTACTGTAGATAGAGCAAATCACATGGCTTTTTAGCAGCAATCGTTTGTGTTATTATTGGTCTTCGCACACATTTCTCATTACGGACATGTTTGCCGCGTATCACACACATCTTGTTCAGTTGAACCGTTTCCATTGTGTTGCCTAATCACACACAGTTCATCCTAGTGAACCGTATGCTGTATATCGCACACGCCTTCTTCTGGCTGCCCGTTTCTTTTGTTCGTCCTCATCCCAAACAGTTAATTGAGTTGAACCGCATGCCCTGCATCGCACACGCAACTAAAATCTGAACCGTGTTTGATGCATCCGTCATGGCAAATGTTTTGCAGCTTTTTTGACATTTTTCTACACCACCGTTTACGATTATGGCATCGCACACAGTTTCGTCGAAGGGTCTCTAATCATAGTGTCGCGTTTGGACCATCCTGCAGTCGTGGGACCACTCCCGGTGATGACCGTAGTTTGAGGAGTTCATGTATTCACCATGTGTTAATGCTTTGTTCTGGTTCTCTATTAAAAAGAGGCCTTAATACCCTTAGTTTCCAATTGGACCCCGCTGCCACGGGAGGGTAGGACAAAAGATGTCATGCAAGTTGTTTCCATAAGCACGTATGACTATTTACAGAATACATGCCTACATTATATTTATTAACTGGTGCTAGTGTCGTATCGCCCTATGTTATGACTATCACATGATGAATATCATCCAACAAATTACTGATCCAATGGCTACAAATTTATCTTATATTTTTCTTGCTAAGTTACTACTACTATCGTTATTCCTGCACTATCTACAAAACTATTGCTATCACTGTTACCGTTGCTATTGCTACTGCCAGCACTATCAAAACTATCATATTACTGTGCTACTGGTCACTTTGCTGCAGATAATTAATCTCCAGGTGTGGTTGAATTGACAACTCAGATGCTAATACTTGCAAATATTCTTTGGCTCCCCTTATGTCGAATCTATAAATTTGGGTTGAATACTCTACCCTCGAAAACTGTTGTGATCCCCTATACTTGTGGGTTATCAAGACCTTTTTTTGGCGCCGTTGCCGGGCAGCATAGCTATATTTGTTGAGTCACTTGGGAATATTATCAATTTATCACTATGAAGAATCTGAAGGATGCTAAGACCAAGATATTTCCTTCTAAGATGAGGGGAGGTAAGGAACTGCCATCCAGCTCTGCTTTAGATTCACCTTCTGTTATAAGTAAACTTGCAACACCATCACATGCTATTAATCCTGATATTTCGCAAGTTGTTGATGATGCTACAGTACTGCAGGATGCTGCTAACGCGACACTACGATCAGAGACCCTTCGAGAAAATGTGTGCGATGCAATAATCGCAAACGGTGGTGTATGAAACCCGTCAAAAATGTATAAAACGTTTGCGATGACGGATGCATCAAACACGGTTCAGATTTTAGTTGCGTGTGCGATGAAGGGAATATGGTTCAGTTCAATTAACTGTTTGCGATGAGGAGGAACAAAACACTACTGGAATTAGCTACTTTGCTGTCTGCTTTTTGTCGTCTGCCGCGGATGGCAAAAGGCTCCGGCAAAGTAGGCATCGGTAAAGAGCTTCTTTGCCGTCTGCTTTTTGAAGCAGACGGCAAAGGGGCCTTTGCCATCACCGGCTGACGGCAAAGAAAGCCGATGGCAATAAATGCGCTGTTAGTCCGTTAGGCGGCTAACGGCAGCCTTTGCCGTCTGCCGCTGACGGCAAAGAGCATCCGGCCTTTGCCGTCCGTCGAATGACGTCAGCTGGACGTCATTGCGGGACAAGCCTTTGCCGTCTGCTGCTGTAGGCAAATGTGGGCATTCTTTGCCGTCTGCCACTGTAGGCAAAGCCTTTGCCGTCCGCCGCTGTAGGCAAACTGACCAAATGGGCCAGCTCCGAAGGAGCACAGGTGGCCGCCGCGTGGCTTCTTTGCCGTCCGTGGCAGACGGCAAAGGAGCCTTTGCTATCAGCGGCTGACGGCAAAGGTGCCTCTTTTTTTTCTGTTTTTTTAATCCAGCAATTTTCACAACAAATATATGACATATATATATATTTCACATGGCTATTTAACAACAAACATATGACATATCTAGCACATAAGTTTCATCGTGCATACATATATAGTCCCATCCATTCATACATAGCAAGTTGCACATACACATTGTTCCATCCATACATATTACAATGCAAAGTTTCATCAAGATAGCAAGTTCCATTATAGCAAGCTAGAAGAATACTAGAGGAGAATGAAAGAAAAAACAAGCACTCCATCATAGCAAGCTAGCTTCCGTGAAGTGAATGAAATCTGCAAAATGGCAAATAAGAGAGTTAGAAAAAGGTGACTAGAAGAAGAAGTATATGCCATTTATGAGCTAACTTAGGTGAAATGGATCATTTATGAGCTAACTTAGTTGAAATGGATCGTTTATGAGCTAACCTAGGTGAAATAGATCGTTTATGAGCTAACCTAGGTAAGATGGGTCATTTTGGAGCTAACCTAGGTGAAATGGATCGTCTTTGAGCTAAGTTAGGTGAAATGGATCTTTTATGAGCTAACCTAGGTGAAATAGATTGTTTATGAGATAACTTAGGTAAAATGCATAATTTTAGAGCTAACCTAGGTGTGATGGGTCATTTTGGAGCTAAACTAGGTAAAATGGATCGTTTGTGAGCTAACCTAGGTGAAATGGATCGTTTATGAACTAATCTAGGTAAAATGGGCCATTTTAGAGCTAACTTGGGTAAAATGCATCATTTTGGAGCTAACCTAGGTAAGATGGGTCATTTTGGAGCTAACCTAGGTAAAATGGGTCATTTTAGAGCTAACATAGGTAAAATGGATCATTTTGGAGCTAGTCTAGGTAAAATGGGTCATTTTAGAGCTAACTTGGGTAAAATGGATCATTTATGAGCTAACTAAGGTAAAATGGGTCATTTTAGAGCTAACTTAGGTAAAATGGATTGTTTATCAGCTAACTAAGCTAATTATGCCATTTTTGACATAAGTAAGCTAAGTACATCTCATTATTGAGCAAACCTAGTTAACTAAGCATTTTAGCGCTAACTTAGGTCATTTTGGAGGAAACAAAGCTAAGTATAGATCGTTTTAGAGCTAACTTAGTTAAAATGGATGGTTTTGGAGGTTAGTAAGCTTATTAAGTCATTTTGGAGGAAAAGAAGCTAACTCTAGGTCATTGTGGTAAGCATATTGGAGGAAATAAGGCTAAGTCTAGGTCTTTATGCATTTATTAAGCAAAACACTAGAGAAACTTACCATAATCATGGAGGTGTAGGAGCGGGCTGGCTCGTGCCGGTAGCTGGAGAAGGATCTTGTGATGCTTGTCTGGAGTTTCGCTGCACCAAAGATCATTTCCAATGTCTCGTTATCATGATGGCACTCAAATGTTAAGACTAGCAAGTAATGTCCATTCAAATTAAACTCACCGTGGTCCCAGGAGTAATCACTGGCATCAGCGGAGCGGTCTGACCGGTCTTCTCGCACACAGACTGCACATTTGGTTTTGACGACTCAGTCATACTAGTTAGTAATGAGACAAACACTACATGAATGTTTTGGCTAATCTGCAGAAGAAACTTACCACAAGGAGCTCGTACATGGCCCTTGCCTGCATGTTATTCCGTGCCCTCTCCTCCTCCAACATCTTTGTCGTCCTCTCCTCCAACTCCCGCTGCCTCTCCGCCGCCTCCGCCAGAAGATTCTCCGTCCTATCTCTCTCACTCTGTATAGCAGCCTGCAACACTACTCCTCATTACCATTTGTAATCATTGATGGAAGCACACACAATGTAATGGAGAAAGATAGCTGAGTACGTATAACTAACCTTGATGGCGAGTTGGACTGGCCGTTCACGAGGCCTTATCTCAGGAGCGGAGCTCCACTGGCGCGCCTTGATCTCCGGGAGAGTGCTAGGACAATGGATAAGTCCATCTCCAATGGCTATGGAGCCATGGGACCTCCCGCCACCAGATATCATCACCAGCTCTGGATCAATGGGACCCTGGCTCGGGTGAAAGTCCTCCCCTTTCCTCGCCTTCCCCTCATCTCTATATTTCACGAGCTTGTCATGGGAGGAGATGTTGGTGAAGTTGTTTGCATCATCAGCTCTCTATCAATGGGACCCCATGAAGTACCTTGGACGCTCTGGATCTGGCTCGAGAGCGTTTAACTGATCCAGGGTCTGTTGGCCTGTCAACGCAGGTGGTGCAGAGATTTTGACAACTCTACCTCTAATGAAGTTCTTCTTGTCTTTCCTGAATTTATGGCGAGGATCCAGGAACTGTCTATGCATGTCGAAGCAAGAAAACTTGCGACTGGCCTGAAGCCAACGAAACTCAAGAGCTCCCTTGCATGTGGGGCACGGGAACCTTCCATGCACACACCAGCCAACGAATAGCGCATACGCCGGCAAGTCATGCGTCCAGTACATGTACCAGACACGCATTATGAAGTTCCGTTTGCTATAGGTGTCGTATGTCTTGAACCCATTATCCCAGGCTTCTTGCAATTCGTCCTTAAGCTACTACATGTACACATTCATATTTTCCCCGGATAGTTGGGCCCTGGAATTATCAACATTAGGAAAATGTTCTTTCTTTGCATAATCTGTCCCGGGGGACATTGAGTGGAAAGACAAATACGGGCCAACAACTGTATTGGGCCGCCGTCAGACCAAACCCACTGAACCCATCCGTGCTGATGCCGACTCGAGGATGCCTCGGATCTGCCGCTTTGTCAGCATGTAATTCATCAAACTTTTTCCACGCAACACCATCCGATGTGTGTACGATCATCAGATTCGCATCTGCATCTAGTTCGGTTATTTTGCCCGTTTTGTGCCATGTCATCTGTTTGGCCGTCTCTTCGACCATGAAAAGACGTTGAAGCCTTGGTACGATTGGCATATACCGAAGAACACTAACGGGGATTTTGGTCTGTGTCTTCTCACCCATACCGTTGTCTACCACAACATACCTGGAAGACTTGCAAATGGGACAATAGTTCAAGTCCGCATAGTCAAGCCTAAATAAGACACATCCTTTCTCACATGCATGTATCTTCTCATAGGGCATCTTCAGTGCACGGAGGATTTTATCTGACTGATACAGGTTTGCAGGCATTACATGGCCTTTGGGTAGAAAGCGTCCAAATACTGTCATCATTGCGTCGTAGCATTCTCTGTCCAAGTTGAACTGAGCCTTCAGAGCCATTACTTGGGAGATGGCATCCAACTAACAAAGCTCAGTGTGCTCGTGGAGCGGACGTTTTGAAGACTCCAACATTTCATTGAAGGCCTTTGCAGATTCCTCCATCTCCTTGTCCGAATCCCGAGCATCATTGAAGTCTTGCACCATGTTTTCCATCCCGGTACCATGCTCGTCGGTGGGACGACGGTCCACCTCAGCTCGGTCACGTTGGGCAGACTCACTGATATGTCCACACCGTATAATCGGGCGTAAAACTACTCTTCTGCTGGTGTTTGCCCATTTCAGCCTCTGTCCTCTTTTCCCAATTGCCGCACCATAAACAGGGGCACCAGGTTTTCCTCTGGCCATTTGCAAATGCGGCTTGCGCAAACCCCTTGGTTTTTGTGAACCATTCAGTGCTCCATTTGTTCTGACCAGTGTGACCGGTGTACATCCACGCACGATCACTCATCTTGACTTTTAGAGCTACTGGACACACAACAGATATATATATATATATATATATATATATAATTCACCATGTATATATTCATCAGTTGATCTACTTTGTCAATTTTATTATGTCCATGCAACCTACACTCATATAACTAATGATAGGTCCTAATCCCACCCGAGTATGTGTAGATTGGGTTCATTTTCCCATGCTATGCTCCGGATCTGATGCAAAATTTTGGCAGCACCTCCTCGCTGTTCTCCTGATACACGTCTCTGCAATAAACAAAGAGGATGTGTACCCGAAGAACAACAGGGGAGGCACTGACGAAATTTATGCGTCGGATCCGGAGCAAAGCATATGGGAAAACAAACCCAATCTACACATACTCAGGCTGTCCATGGATAGCGTTGGACAATTCGAAAGAATCACGGTTATAAATATGCAAATGCATGCATATTTATAACTATAACGCTTTCGAACGGAAGACACATATTGGTTACGCATATTGATGATTCAAGACAGATATATAGCTAGCTATCAAGTTTCATCGGCACGAACACCGGAACAGAGCAAATAATTAAGGGGGGAGGAGGACATGTCATTTGTGCTCACCCACGAACGAAGGGGCGGAGCTCGTCAAACGCACGGGGAGGTCGTCGAACACCAGACCTCGCAGCGATGAAACAACTGCACATTTAAATCTACCCGATCAACACAATTATATATGATGTTTTTCATAACAAAATAGAAAAATATATGACCTAACTCATAATTCACAAATATATGACCCCGTCGGCCTCTAGTGTTGTGGGTGTCGTGTCGGGGTCGGGGTGCTGTGTCGGGGTCGGGGTGTCGGGGTGGTCGGGGTCGGGCTCGGGGTGTGGTGTCAGGGTGTCGGGGGTCGCGGGTCGGGGTGTCGTGCCGAGGTGTCGGGGTGGCGTGTCGGGGTCGGGGTGTCGGGGTCGGGGTGCGGGTCGGGGTGTGGTGTCAGGCTGTCGGGGTGTCGGGGTGTCGGGGTGTCAGGGTATCTTTTTCTTCTTCTTCTTCTTCTTCTTCTTCTTCTTCTTCTATTTTCCTTTTCTTCTTCTTCTCTTCTTCTTCTTCTTCTTCTTCTTCTTCTTCTTCTTCTTCTTCTTCTTCTTCTTCTTCTTCTTCTTCTTCTTCTTCTTCTTCTTCTTCTTCTTCTTCTTCTTCTTCTTTTTCCTCTTCTTCTTCTTTTCTTCTTCATCTTCTTCTCCTCCTCTTCCTCCCTCCTGCTCTTCCGATCTTCCTCTTCTTTCTTCCTCTTCTTCTTCTTATTCTTCTTCTTCTTCTTCTTCTTCTTCTTCATCATCATCTTCTTCTTCTTCTTCTTCTTCTTCTTCTTCTTCTTTCTTCTTCTTCTTTTCTTTCTTCTTCTCCCTCCACCTCTTCCTCCCTCCTCCTCCTCCTTCTACTCTTCTTATTCTTCTAAACTAAAACTAAAACTAATATAAAATAAACTAAACTAAAATGAAACTAAAACTAAACTAAAACTATAATTAAAACAGAAATTAAATTAACTAAAAGTAACTAAAACAAACTAAACTAAAAAGGGGGGAGATCACACACCTGCGCAGGGGATCGCCAGTGGAGGGGGAGGCCGCGGCTGGTGGGGGCAGCGGCGGCCCGGTGGAGGGGAGTCCGCGGCGGGTGGGGGCAGCGGCGGCCTGGTGGAGGGGGAGGCCACGGCGGGTGGGGGCGGCGGCGGCCCGGTGGAGGGGGAGGCCACGACGGGACGGGGCGGGGATGGCCACGCAGGGTAGGGGAGGGGTGGCTGGCCGGCGTGGAAGGGGCGCTGCAGGGGAGGGGTGCGGTGCGACGGGGCGAGGGGGTGAGAGGCGGTGGGTGGGCGGGCGGCGGCGGCGGGTGGTGGGGGTGGCGGCGGGTGGCAGGTGGCGGGGGCGGCGACGGGTGGCGGTGGTCATCGGGGTGGGGAGGACAGAAAGAGAGAGAGAGAGAGGGAGGAAGCGGGGTGGGGACCAGGCCGTTAGTTAGGTTATCTCTTTGCCGTCCGCCCCCCTTTGTCATCCGCTTATTTGCTCTTTGCCGTCTGCTAGCAGACGGTAAAGAGGGGGCCGTTAGTTTTTTTCTAAGCAGCTCGTTAGTGGGGCCCACCTCTCTCTTTGCCGTCCGCCAGCTGACGGCGTCATCCGCTAGCAGACGGCAAAGAATTGGCTGATGGCAAAGACATTCTTTGCCATCAGCCAGTTCTTTGCCGTCCGTTTTTTGCAAGCTGACGGCAAAGACCTTCTTTGCCGTCCGCCAGCAGACGACAAAGAATAGGCAGACGGCAAATAAGCAAATTCCAGTAGTGAAAGAAATGGGCAGCCAGATCAAGGAGTGTGCGATACACAGCATACGGTTCACTCGGATGAACTGTTTGTGATTAGGCAACACAAAAGAAACGGGCAGCCACATGAAGGTGTGTGCGATATACAGCATACGGTTCACTTGGATGAACTTTTTTTGATTAGGAAACACAAAAGAAACGGTCAGCCAGATCAAGGTGTGTGCGATATACGCATGCGGTTCACTCAGCCCTTGTCGTCGGTGTGTGACCTCTGTGGCAACCGTTTTCTCTCCACGCGCCTCTTCGTGTACCGTGGCAACCGTCCACCGCCTCTTCACCATTCCATCTCGATTTGGAACTGCTGTCGCACACTCTTCCTCCCTCCATTTGCCTTCACCCTTCCTTCTGCCATTGTTTGGTCATCTTCTCCATGGAGGGAACAGGCCGAAAACGACCCCGTTATTCTTGCCCTGATCTGAAAGATGACGTGGTGGAGGAACTCATTGATCGGTGCGACGTCATCACCTCGGCTAGCATGGCAGGTTCGTTCAAGACCATTCTCGACTCAACTAATAACATCATTACAAGGAACCCAAGGGTCCAGGAGCGGTTTGATCTCCCCTATCTTCTTCGCCGTGACCCTGCTGACCGGCGCGGGGACGAGGGAAGCCTGACCTTGTGCTAGTTGATGTCGCTTGATAATGATACGTATGATGTTAAGATGCCATCGCTTGAGGGCGAGGCTTGGGCAGGCGCAAATGGAGATTGGGTTGTTTATATTAGGTACAACAGCGAGTGGGAACTTGTGAATGTGTACACTCGTCACCGGGTTCCACTTCCAAAAATCTCGGACGACTACCCAGATGTTGAGTACACCGGTATTCTAGGTGAGTTCAAATATGATCATGGTGACTGTCGTCTATGGAAGATAGCAATTTGTCGAGTTCCCAACCGCTCTTGGGATTACATGAACTATGAAGTTGTTGCTATCTTTGACAAGCTTGGTTCCGTCCTTACTTCCACGCCTCGATGGAAATTGCTCAAAAATAAATTTCTGTACATGGATGAGTACTGTGATGCAATTCAATACGAGGGTCTTGTGTTTGCTGCCACCACTCGTGGCACTGTTTTTGCATGGAATCCTGATGCGTTCGGTATGTTTGTCTTCCACCGTAATTAAAATTGTTTCATCCACATGCATGCGGGTTAGCTAGCTTCCCTTTACTAATTAACCTTCTTGTGTTTCCAAGGTCCTGGGAACATTCCACCTCCTATACTTGAAAATTTTATAACCAAGGGGGAGATGATGATGCTGATGATCACGAGCATGAGGATGAGCAGGACCCATATACTCTGTGGTGCCTGGCAACTTATTCCGATAGATCACCTCTTCTTGTCTGTATACATGGTACTACTGATGTTACTAAGGAAGCAGGTGTTGTCTCGCATGGTCGCACTCTCCGGACCTATTCCAACATCCGTTGCAGGGTATTCGGGATGGATACTAGTGTACTAGCGCCAACACCTTCTCCCTTGTTCAGTATTGAAAGTCTTGGAGGAAACTCACTCTTCCTTGGACAAAACTATCCAATGATGGTGGAAGGCAATCCAGTTTCTATTGACACAACATTACTACCATTTATGAGAAGCAACTGCATCTATTCCTCGGACATTGCTATGCTTCCCTACCGTCCCAATATGGGTCCTGACATAGGACGCTTCAGCCTGGATGATCAGTCCTGCATTGGTCTCGAGATTGACAGTAGCTGGCCCTTTCCAGAGAATCACTTCTGGTTCAAAGCAAGCGTTTCCAACGCCGACGAGTGGTTGAGCTGAAGTTCATTTCATCGCTTTGTTATTTGTTGTGTGAGAAAAACTGTACTAGAATATTTTGTTGGAAATGATCTATAATCCAGTGTGTATCCTCGTTCGTTGTGGGCAGATGACTTGTTGATGTAATCAATGGTACATTTGCATATGCATCCATCACCTCATGCCTGCTAGTGGTATCCATATGAACAGTGCTAGTGATTTTAGTTGCAAAAATTAGATAGTACTAGTGATTTTTAGCTGCATATTTTGACAAATCACAGTGTTACAAGGTTGACAAATGGCAATGTTACTAGATAAACAAATGTCAATCTTTCCAGTTTGACAAATGGCAACATACCTAAAATGACAGATATGAAAATCTTACCCAATTGTTTGTACGTGGTTGCACAAGGGTCATGCAAAACAACAGTTTGCGTTGATGGGATGCAGAAATCCTGCTCGGCACATTTTCCCTTGGCTTCCTAGGGAAGTTGTCGGTTTGCATACAGGTATTCTAACTAAAACGTTTGCGATGAGTGTTTAATGTTTAAAAACCATTGACTTTTTTTCAAAAGAAAATCGTTTGATAAGTCTGTACATTAGGAGAGAAAAACGCAAGTTCGTTCAAACCATATCTTTCATTCAGTCACACTGCAAATTTATATTCGTATGATCGAGAATTCGAGATACAGTAGTTACCCCGAAAAAACTATTTCCGGCGGCGGCGGTGGCGGCGTGCTGCACCATCGTTGTCGTCCTCCGGGACGCCGTTGTTGAAGTCTTCAAGGCAGCACAAAATGTCCTTCACTTGTAAATCAAACATCATGTCATCGCGTGATTGACGGGTGGGGTGCGGGAGGACAGCAACTGGCGCCACTGAGAGGTAGCGGTCGACGGCAGCGTCCCATGCCGCTGAGGGGGGCACGCGCACAGGCACGGGCACGAGTGCGGCGGGTGCAGCCAAACGCACGGGGGCCGGTGCCATGGTGGGTGGAGGGGCGCGCACCGGCACAGGCACGAGCGCTGGCGCTGCATGTACACGAGTTCGCACGGGTCCGTGGAGACCTCGCTGACACCCGCGGCTTCCAGCTCTACGACAGTGCTTGGCGACCAACCCGTCAATGCTACGGGGATGGTCGCTGGCGCGGGCGCGGGGAGGGGAGCTGGGACGGGAGCGGGGGCAACAACCGCCGCGGCCAGCTCGTTCTAGGGCATGTCCATGAGGCCCCATTCCTCCTTGTTTTCTATCTCCTCCGGCTTGGAGTCGACTTCACCAAACTTGAAGACTAGTGGCAGATGATCGTTCTGAACCATGGCGTTGGGGGAGGTCTATGGGAGGGAGGGGAATGGGAGGCGAAGAGTAAGATCGGCCGTATTAAACAGCGGCTCGGGCGCCATTAATGGAGGGGAAGGCGGGCGATCATGGAAGTCAAAGGGCTCGCTTCCCAGTGAGCCTGCGCACCGTACAGCTCGCACGCTTCCCAGTGAGCCTGCACATTGGAGGACAGCTTGCACGCCTCTCGGTCAGCCTGCGCACCGGAATGCGCTCGCACGTCTCCAGTTCAGTTAAGGTCAAGCAGCTATCCGCACGGCACCTCCTACGGCCATTAAAACCAAGATACGTGGCGTCACGTGAATGGTTGACAGAACGCACACGGTTTGAATTATACAAACGTTTGACATACTAAAGTGACACCTATTTTTTCAAAATGCCTTTGTTGGCTGTCATTATTCGAATGCGCCTTCTCTCAAAATTGACACGAAAAATGCCACAGCATGTCGGGTGCCATTCCATGATAGCATGCTATGTTTCATGAATTTCAAAGGAGTTTTGGATTTAGTAGAATTAAAAAACAAGGCATCTCAATGTTTTGCCTGCAATCAACGGTTCCCTGGTGTTTGAAATTAATTCCCATTTCTTGCATGGGACCTAAGCATGCACCCAAGGACACATATTTGATTTTTCAACCAATTTATATGCATTGGAGCATGTGCATGTAGTTCAAATTTGAATTATGCGCATAAATGCATTGAAAACTCAGTTAATGCATAAAAATGCGCATCATGAATTTAAAAACCAGGCATCTCAATGTTTTGCCGGGAATCAACAGTGCCCTGGTGTTTGAATTTCATTCCCATCTCTGTCAGGACCGGATTTTCGGATATTAATTTTTCCGGAAAATGGCCCTTGTGCTCACCAGCCCCAGGATTACTGTTAGCTGATGAGGCACCAACTCGATACAGAAATTCCAAGCAAAGTACAAAATATGTAGTACAAGACCATTGTGGCCTATTAGTACAACACTTGGTTTCTAGTGGTTGATGGCGGAAGCGGTTTGTGGTTCATCTTCGTCTATGGGACTCCATTTCCCACAGGAACAGCTGACCAGGATAACTCCTATCTTCGCGAGGCTGCTATCATCGTAGCGTGGGTTCCGGGGCTGTAATCGCAACGTTCCTCTCCAAGCAAGAAATCTGACCAAGACAATAGCCAGGGACAAGCCAGTGAGTACTTTGAATGTACTCGCAAACATTATGAACACGGGTATAATACAATAGTGGGTAATCATGCTCCGAAAGATTCTACGATCATAACGTCAGTCACGAAATAAACAAAATTCATGATGCACGCATGCAGGTAAAATGTGAATATGCAATACGGTAGTAGAAATAGAATGCACCGATCGAGTGTCTGAAGCGACGCCTCGAAAGGATAATAAGAATAATCACGCCTCAGTCGGGCGTCTGAGCGACACCACATAAAGGGCTTATGAATAATAAATAAATGACAAACAGGCCGCAGTCGGCCGTCTGAGCGACGCCACATAAAGGGCTTATAAAGGATAAATAAATAACAAGCATGCCGCAGTCGGTCGTCTGAGCGACGCCACATAAAGGGCTTATAAAGGATAAATAAATAACACGCATGCCGCAGTCGGGCGTCTGAGCGACGCCACATAAAGGGCTTATAAAGGATAAATAAATAACAAGATGCCGCAGTCGGGCGTCTGAGCGACGCCACATAAAGGGCTTATAAATAATAATCACAGTGAGTATCCAGGAGGGAGAACCGTCCCAGGGATACTTAATAATTCAAATGATGTAAATGGTTAGTCCATAATAATAATAAACATAATCCTCATATGACATAGGTCATAACCAATGTTCTAGTATACCCGTTTCTCCATCCGAAGACCGTCACTATGATCCAGTTTAGCCATTTCTCCATCCGAAAACCGTCACTAGACCCATCTCAGACTGTAGTCCTTACCCATGGACATGGCTATCCGAATACATATAACCTCTGCAGGGGGTGTACTCTTTACCCATGAGTAACAGATTTACTTAGTCCATCGGGACTAATTGCGCCTACGGCCTTTTAATTGAAAACACGCCTGGCTTGCACACACTAGCTTAACTTACCAGTGTCTGGAATCACCCACGACACATGTCAAGCAAAACTCTAAGTGGGGAGGCTACAACCTCGGCGTAGCGTGGGATCAAATTTATATCGCGCGCTCTAAGGGGTGCCCCCCTCTCGGTCCCAACCGGAAACACCCATGCCCCCGGACCAGGTGGCATGCCTACCGGAGGCCTCCGGTATCTTCCACCATGGCCTCTCTGTACGGTGTGTGCTTTGGTAAGGGGTTGACAACTTACTGAACCGCACCCTACCTGCGGCAGGGACAAGTGGTAGTACCAAACAAGTAGGGGAAGTTACTTAACAAGACTCGACCTACGGCCGACTCAGGAGGTCCAAGTATTCTCCGAATGATTAGCATAACCAATATATTTCCATTAACAGACATAATCACCGCTCTTCAAACCTCATCATGCCATACCGGCCACACTCGTCTCAACGAGGAACTAGGGACAAGCTCGTGTCTACCCAAGACCACGACTTTCCCGGCTTCCTGCCGGTATGCATGAAAAGCTCGCGAGGATGATGACTATCACCATCATATCCATTTCTAACAGTAAAGCATCTCCAATATGCACTCATGCGTGTGACTTTATTGCTACATAAAAAAATAACGTATGCTCCAAGTCAAGGTAGTGTTGTAACCGTATCAAAACACCTCACAAAAATATCATGCCAGAGTTCAGAATGCTTGCCTTCAAGAGTATGCAAGGGGGTGCACTTTTTGAAAGTTTTCTTCTCTCTCCGTTTCCTATTTTGAAAAAATATTCAAATAACAAATATTTCAAAAACAGTGCAAAAATTTGTCCCAAATATTTTTTAAATAAATCTTAAAATAAACTAGATTAAATTTGAGATAGGTAGGAAAAAGAATCAACTCATTTGGAGTTTTATTTTAAAAGATATAGCCAGTCAAAGTTGTGTTTTTAATAAAACCAGAAAAAGAAAACGTTTCGGGGGAGAATACGCTTTCGAAGCAGAGGAGACGTACTCAGGCGTTTACGCAACCACTAAAACACACCTCGGCGGGGGCTGGTCACTGACAGTGGGTCCAGCGGGCCCAGTGGTCAGGTTTGACCAGTCGCTTCTTCCTCCTCTTCCTCTGCCCGAACGGAGGCGGGACTCCGGCAATTGGCGGCTCCTCGCGGGCTCCGGAGGGCAGGGATGGATCCGTGGCTCCAGGGCGTTGCTCTCGGTGGTTGAGGGGGCCGTGGGGGTGAAGGGAGTCGCCGGCGGCGAGCTCCGCGGCGGAGGAGGTTTCGGGCATGATTGGGGGTTTGGGCTGTGGTGGCTCTCGATCGAAGCTAAGAGGATGGGCGACTCCGTGAGGTCGAGGGGAAACGGAGGGTGGTGCTGGACGCACGGGGGAGGGTCTGGTTGCGATGAATGGCACCGGAAGGTGGCGGCGGCCGAACCGACTGGAGTCGAGGAAGACGGCTACCATCCGTCGAATGCTGGCCGTGGGGGTGCTATGGGGGTGGCCTGGGGTCGTCTGAGTGCTCGGAGGGGCTCGGGGGCCTCCTTTTATAGCATGACGGGGCTGGTTCCGCCGTGTGGATAAGAACGACGGCGAGCCGCCGTTCTGTAGCTGCAGGTCGTTGTGGCGGCGACGAGCGCGTGCCGACGAGCATGTGGATGAGCTCGGGCTGTTCACGGGGGCAGCTGGCGCGCGCGGGTGGCTTGGGCGGCGCCGTCCATGGCAGAGCCCGCTGCCGACGCCGGCGTGCCGCAAAGGGAGCCCTGACGGCGGTGCTGTAGGGCGTCAGGGGTGGCTCTGTGACGCGGGAGGGGGCGGGCGTGTTGGCTGCGAGTGGGGAAGGCCAGAGCGGGTGCGGGGAGGCGGCCGTGCGACGCGGCGGCTCGGGCGCCCACACATGCAAAACGTGCGCTCTGGGCGCGCCAAGAGCACGCACGGGACGTGCTCCACGTAATGCCAGGGCAGCCCAGAGTGCTAGAGCGCGGCTGGCAATTAGCAGACCTAGGTTAGGAGTAGCTAGGATCTTAGTGGACATGCTGGATGGGTCAGGGGCTCAAGTCCATAAGGCCAACTAGAAAACATGCCAAAACTGTCCATGAACACAAGGTGTTCGACAGAATGCTAAGTGCATCTAGGCAACTCTTGGAGTGGCCAAAAACTCCAGATCAGGGTCTCCCTGGATGTAGGTGATGATGGCAAGATCATATGGGCAAAACCAGAAACTTGCTAGTGCAAGTTTTGCAAAACTTCAGTTTTGGACAGAAAGAAAAAGGTCTCATTGCATGCACTTAGAATCCTCCAATGGGTCTACTCTCCTGGACTTAAGGGTTTTGTAGGGAGGGCTATAAGCAGGAAAAAGCTCATGGGCACTAGAGCAAAATAAAATAGGGTTGCAGTACAAATCACCAAACTGGAGAAGAATGAAGATGAGGTTGATTCACTCAAATATTTCAAGAAACACCAATGGGTTTTTGCATAGAGTTGAATCATGTGCATCTACTGATATCTCCAAACACTTGGAAGAATTTTTAAAAGAAAATTTAAATAGGTTGTAGTGCAAAAATACCTACTGGACCAGATTTGAAAAGTTGATGTAGAGCTCAAAATCTCCAATGACCAAAAGATATTTTTGCATAAAAGTGATGTGGAAACATCACATGACATCCCCAAATTTTGGTGAAATTTTTAAATGCATTAATCAAATGGTTGGATTGCAACAGAGACCCAAATTCATGAAAAATCATTTTGAAAGAATAAAGCCCAAATAAATCCACTGATAAAGAAATGTTTTATAGAGAGGGTATATAAGTCCAATAATACTTTTGGAAACTTTCCACATGAGGTGAAACTCCACAATATTAAAGAAAAGAGAGGTTCTGAAATCAAGAGATAAATCTAGACAAATGGAAAAGTTTAATCTCCTGGCAAAATTTTAATTAACAAAACAAGGTCAAAATTTTGGGGTGTCACAACACTCCCCCCCTTAAGAAAAATCTCGTCCTCGAGATTTGTTAAAATCTGTTTTGAACAAACATTGCTTTTACCAAAAAAAGAAATCAACATTCTACTATGCAATAACAATGTAGCTACAGTGAGAGGGCAATAAGTGGTGTAAAACCACAGTGTGGTATACTGGCGTTGCGCGAAAAAGTCTATGGTTGGGGAAAAACGAGGTATTTCTACGTTGGATACAGTAATTTAGAATAAATTCTAAATTACTAAAATACGCTAGTCGTACCCGAGAGCACAGTGCTGTCTCTGGCTGACAGATGGACCCGGGGCCCACTGTCGGCCTCTTCTTCTACCTCTGCCTCTCTCTTCTCTCTCGCGTGCTCTCCCACGCTTCCTGCACCGGCGACGCCTAGCGCGTAGGGCATCTAGGCCTTACTGCGGTAGTGCGCGGCGTGCTAGCTGCCGGTGCAGCGTGCACTCACCTCGCGGGCCAGTGCACTGTCGGCACTGCTCGCGGACTCGCCTCCGAACACCGGCGATCGAGCGACGAGTGGCGCTGGTGGACCTCGCCCACCATACACCGATCTCGAGCTATAAAATGATCGCGGTGCTCCTTTCTTCTTCCTCACACCTGGCCTCGCTTCTACTTCTTCTTCCTTCTCCTCCATTGCTGTTTGCAGGAGCTCGAGACGAGGCTCTAATGGTGGAGGCGATGCCGGACTGGTACGTGGTCCTGGTGTGTGGAGGTTTAGCGACGTTGCTGGGGTTCTCCGTGCTCTTGTGTGCGATGATCCTGGACGATCGTCGTGATGCTGCCGCTCGAGTGTTAGCTCTTCGCGGTGGCGGCAATCACGAGGATTAGGTGCGGCATCGAGTGCTAACTGCTGTCGGTGGGCTGGGGCAACTCGCGCCCGAATGATTACTCACAAATCCCTCTTACTGAGACCGTGGTGTCCTCGGGTGTGATTAGTTGGGCGCAAAAATGTGTACGGGGATTTGTAATTAGCGCACGAGGTCGAGTGGTTGTAGATGTGAGTCTGCTGTTGCGTGAATAAAAATCTACGTCGTGAAGATATGTATACGCTGTAGCAATTCAGAAAAAAATCTCACTTGAATATTATCGTGGGTGGAAATTTGTTAAAACAAAATTAACAGCAGTAAAACTGCTCACATAATTGAAACCAAATATTTGGTACGCCGCACAAATTTTTGGATACCACGTACAAGTTACAGCACATAAATAAATACTGGGATAATAAACATAGCGGTGACGTCTACAATAAAAAAGGCAAACGGATAGGGTCCTGATAAAACGTCTCTGGTACTGGGGCACACTCCTCTTCTATTGGGGGAAGCGGGTTGACCAGTCGATGAACGCGTCTCTCCTTGTCAGGTCTCAGTGGTCTGCCAATAGCGATCCGAGGATTTAAATCAGCGAGGCTCTGGAGATAACCCATTACCCGCTGAGTCAAACGCTCCTGAGCGATAACGTACTGGGCAAGGTTGGCCAGTACTGGATCTCTCTCAATTCGTCCACTGGGAAAAGATGCAACTTCTCCGGGTGCTGCACGACTCGGAAAATAATAATATCCTTGTTCGCTGGCATAGGGTACCGCGAATCGAAGACGAGCGAGCGCTTCGTACGCAGCAGCTTCTATCGCCATATGCGGAGTCGGCATGGATTTCCCCACGAAGGAAACTTCCGTTGGGTCTTGGTTTGGGTTTGAGGGAGGGATGTGCACCACTGCCCAATATTTTGAGGTGGAAGGGGTGATCCTCGATTTGAGCAACTCGTACTGGGGTGGATGGATGGCACTCATGGTGCTGCAGGTAAAGTCCCATAGTAATTTAACAAAACTACCCGGGGTTGCGTCTGGGGTTCTCAGATAAATACTGGGGGTCGGCATGGCAAAGAAATGGCTGTGCGTGTTGTGCGCAAGGCGAGGGGTACTTGGCAAGGTCACGAGGTGGCCTTTTATATAGCATTGGGGCTGGGTTATTTACCGTGGTGAAGGGTAACTAGCTTGGGGTCGGGGTCAAAGCCATAGATACACATATCTCATAAATGTGACGCATTGCTGTGGGTGTCGTCGGGTGTGGTTTTGGTAGCTGCGCCCGGAATTTAAAAGATGTCTCTGTACGCTGAGGTACTTATGCATGGCTACTACTCCAAAAATAGGGGCGCACAAGCAGACAACATTTAATAATGGTGATACAGGATCACACAATTACAAGGCATGGGAAAAACTAAGGCTCGGTACTACTCGAGCGACTTAGTCTACTTCGTTAATGTCTAAGTGGGCTGGCCTTGCGGACGCCGAGGTTTCTCCACGGTTTCACTGTCGGGATTTGCTGGATGAGGTTGAGGGGCTGCAGGGTCGGGGTAGTGGTGATGACCATCGCGGGGGTTGCTGGCCACAATCCCGTTGGAACGTGTTCCCAAAAGGCGCTGAAGCGCTTCTGGGGTCACCAAAGCATTCTGGTCGATGGCTGGGGCAGACCACAAGGGCTCGATCGGGTGTCTGAACAGCACGACTCGGTTGACGGCATCGGGCTCCACTTCTCCTCTCCCCGGGGCTCGGCGAACCAGTTCTCCACGAGCTGCGATCAGATCAAGGGTGATTTGTTCGAACAATTGCTCTAGTGCGCTTACATAGCGCACCAGATGCAATAGTGCAGGATCTGTCTCGTGATCTCCGTTGGCAACCTGGGGCGGCCTACCATACCCGTCACGACTGGGGTAGTAGTAGAAGGAGCGACAGTTAACTCTGGGCGACAAGTGCCGGAGTTGTACTATAGCTTCTCGAGCTGCCAGCTGGATGGCTTGTGGCTCAAAGGAAGTTGTCCTTCCAGTGAACCTGTAGGGGCGTTCTGGCGATAGACCCCTACCATAGATGTGTACAGTGGCCCAGAATTGACGGCTCTCACCGCTCATGAGTCCTTGGTACACAACATATTCTGGGGGCTCTTCTAATGCGTAGGCTCGGGAGGTGAGGTTTGCGAGCACGGTCACAAAACCCCCAAGGTTGGTTGCTGTGGTCTCATTGTGAACAATGGGGCCAGGCATCGTGGCTTGGTTTGGGGTAGAGGCTGTGCTATGCTGTGTTGAGGCTAGCGTGCCCTTTTTATAGAAAAAGGGGTGGAGTCTTCCTTCGCACGGTTGCGAAAAGGACTATTTAGGGGCCGGTCACTGGCGCGTGATCGACAGGCTAGGCTGATAGGTTGGGCACCGTCTGCCGAAAGGCGTCGGGTCTCTGTGGGGCTATCTTACCCGAGAAGCTTGGCTGGGGTTTGGTTAAGGTCTGGTGGGTTGGTTAACCTAGGTTTATTGACCTGGCTAAGATAGGATTAGCCAATGGTCAGCCTGGCTCTAATACCAAGTCTGTCAGGACCGGATTTTCGGATAATAATTTTTCCGGAAAATGGCCCTTGTGCTCACCAGCCCCGGGATTAGTGTTAGCTGATGAGGCACCAACTCGATACAGAAATTCCAAGCAAAGTACAAAATATGTAGTACAAGACCATTGTGGCCTATGAGTACAACACTTGGTTTCTAGTTGTTGATGGCGTAAGCGGTTTGTGGTTCATCTTCGTCTATGGGACTCCATTTCCCACAGGAACAGCTGACCAGGATAACTCCTATCTTCGTGAGGCTGCTATCATGGTAGCGTGGGTTCCGGGGCTGTCATCGCAACGTTCCTCTCCAAGCAAGAAATCTGGCCAAGACAATAGCCAGGGACAAGCCAGTGAGTACTTTGAATGTACTCGCAAACATTATGAACACGGGTATAATACAATAGTGGGTAATCATGCTCCGAAAGATTCTATGATCATAACGTCAGTCACGAAATAAACAAAATTCATGATGCACGCATGCAGGTAAAATGTGAATATGCAATACGGGAGTAGAAATAGAATGCACCGATCGAGTGTCTGAAGCGACGCCTCGAAAGGATAATAAGAATAATCATGCCTCAGTCGGGCGTCTGAGCGACACCACATAAAGGGCTTATGAATAATAAATAAATGACAAACATGCCGCAGTCGGGCGTCTGAGCGATGCCACATAAAGGGCTTATAAAGGATAAATAAATAACAAGCATGCCGCAGTCGGGCGTCTGAGCGACGCCACATAAAGGGCTTATAAAGGATAAATAAATAACACGCATGCCGCAGTCGGGCGTCTGAGCGACGCCACATAAAGGGCTTATAAAGGATAAATAAATAACAAGCATGCCGCAGTCGGGCGTTTGAGCGACGCCACATAAAGGGCTTATAAATAATAATCACAGTGAGTATCCAGGAGGTAGAACCGTCCCAGGGATACTTAATAATTCAAATGATGTAAATGGTTAGTCCATAATAATAATAAACATAATCCTCATATGACATAGGTCATAACCAATGTTCTAGTATACCCGTTTCTCCATCCGAAGACCGTCACTATTATCCAGTTTAGCCGTTTCTCCATCCGAAAACCGTCACTAGACCCATCGCAGACTGTAGTCCTTACCCATGGACATGGCTATCCGAATACATATAACCTCTGCAGAGGGTGTACTCTTTACCCACGAGTAACGGATTTTCTTAATCCATCGGGACTAATTCCGCCTACGGCCTTTTAATTGAAAACACGCCTGACCTGCACACACCAGCTTAACTTACCGGTGTCTGGAATCACCCACGGCACCTGTCAAGCAAAACTCTAAGTGGAGAGGCTACAACCTCAGCGTAGCATGGGATCAAATTTATATCGCGCGCTCTAAGGGGTGCCCCCCTCTCGGTCCCAACCGGAAACACCCATGCCCCCGGACCAGGTGGCATCCCTACCGGAGGCCTCCGGTATCTTCCACCATGGCCTCTCTGTACGGTGTGTGCTTTGGTAAGGGGTTGACAACTTACTGAACCGCACCCTACCTACGGCAGGGACAAGTGGTAGTACCAAACAAGTAGGGGAAGTTACTGAACAAGACTCGACCTACGACCGACGCATAATCTCCGAATGATTAGCATAACCAATATATTTCCATTAACAGACATAATCACCGCTCTTCAAACCACATCATGCCATACCGGCCACACTCGTCTCGACGAGGAACTAGGGACAAGCTCGTGTCTACCCAAGACCACGACTTTCCCGGCTTCCTGCCGGTATGCATGAAAAGCTCGCGAGGATGATCACTATCACCAGCATATCCATTTCTAACAGTAAAGCATCTCCAATATGCACTCATGCGTGTGACTTTATCGCTACATAAAAAAATAACGTATGCTCCAAGTCAAGGTAGTGTTGTAACCGTATCAAAACACCTCACAAAAATATCATGCCAGAGTTCAGAATGCTTGCCTTCAAGAGTATGCAAGGGGGTGCACTTTTTGAAAGTTTTCTTCTCTCTCCGTTTCCTATTTTGAAAAAATATTCAAATAACAAATATTTCAAAAACAGTGCAAAAAGTTGTCCCAAATATTTTTGAAATAAATCTTAAAATAAAATAGATGAAATTTGAGAGAGGTAGGAAAAAGAATCAACTCATTTGGAGTTTTATTTTAAAAGATATAGCCAGTCAAAGTTGTGTTTTTAATAAAACCAGAAAAAAAAACGTTTCGGGGGAGAATACGCTTTCGAAGCAGAGGAGACGTACTCAGGCGTTTACGCAACCACTGAAACACACGTCGGCGGGGGCTGGGTCACTGACAGTGGGTCTAGCGGGCCCACTGGTCAGGTTTGACCAGTCGCTACTCCCTCCTCTTCCTCTGCCCGAACGGAGGCGGGACTCCGGCGATTGCCGCCGGCGATTGGCGGCTCCTCGCGGGCTCCGGAGGGCAGGGATGGATCCGTGGCTCCAGGGCGTTCCTCTCGGTGGTCGAGGGGGCCGTGGGGGTGAAGGGAGTCGCCGGCGGCGAGCTCCGCGGCGGAGGAGGTTTCGGGCATGATTGGGGGTTTGGGCTGTGGTGGCTCTCGATCGAAGCTAAGAGGATGGGCGACTCCGTGAGGTCGAGGGGAAACAGAGGGTGGTGCTGGATGCATGGGGGAGGGTCTGGTTGCGATGAATGGCACCGGAAGGTGGCGGCGGCCGAACCGACCGGAGTCGAGGAAGACGGCTACCATCCGTCGAATGCTGGCCGTGGGGGTGCTATGGTGGTGGCCTGTGGTCGTCTGAGTGCTCGGAGGGGCTCAGGGGCCTCCTTTTATAGCGTGACGGGGCTGGTTCCGCAGTGTCGATAAGAACGACGGCGAGCCGCCGTTCTGTAGCTGCAGGGCGTCGTGGCGGCGACGAGCGCGTGCCGACGAGCATGTGGATGAGCTCGGGCTGTTCACGGGGGCAGCTGGCGCGCGCGGGTGGCTTGGGCGGCGCCGTCCATGGCAGAGCCCGCTCCTGACGCCGGCGTGCCACCAAGGGAGCCCTGACGGCGGTGCTGTAGGGCGTCATGGGCGGCTCTGCGACGCGCGAGGGGGCGGGCGTGTTGGCTGCGAGTGGGGAAGGCCAGAGCGGGTGCGGGGAGGCGGCCGTGCGACGCGGCGGCTCGGGCGCCCACACGTGCAAAACGTGCACTCTGGGCGCGCCCAAAGCACGCACGGGACGTGCTCGACGTAATGCCAGGGCAGCCCAGAGTGCTAGAGCGCGGCTGCCAATTAGCAGACCTAGGTTAGGAGTAGCTAGGATCTTAGTGGACATGCTGGATGGGTCAGGGGCTCAAGTCCATAAGGCCAACTAGAAAACATGCCAAAACTGTCCATGAACACAAGGTGTTCGATAGAATGCTAAGTGCATCTAGGCAACTCTTGGAGTGGCCAAAAACTCCAGATCAGGGTCTCCCTGCATGTAGGTCATGATGGCAAGATCATATGGGCAAAACCAGAAACTTGCTAGTGCAAGTTTTGCAAAACTTCAGTTTTGGACAGAAAGAAAAAGGTCTCATTGCATGCACTTAGAATCCTCCAATGGGTCTACTCTCCTGGACTTAAGGGTTTTGTAGGGAGGGCTATAAGCAGGAAAAAGCTCATGGGCACTAGAGCAAAATAAAATAGGGTTGCAGTACAAATCACCAAACTGGAGCAGAGTGAAGATGAGGTTGATTCACTCAAATATTTCAAGAAACACCAATGGGTTTTTGCATAGAGTTGAATCATGTGCATCTACTGATATCTCCAAACACTTGGAAGAATTTTTAAAAGAAAATTTAAATAGGTTGTAGTGCAAAAATACCTACTGGACCAGATTTGAAAAGTTGATGTAGAGCTCAAAATCTCCAATGACCAAAAGATATTTTTGCATAAAAGTGATGTGGAAACATCACATGACATTCCCAAATTTTGGTGAAATTTTTAAATGCATTAATCAAATGGTTGCAGTGCAACAGAGACCCAAATTCATGAAAAATCATTTTGAAAGAATAAAGCCCAAATAAATCCACTGATAAAGAATTGTTTTATAGAGAGGGTATATAAGTCCAATAATACTTTTGGAAAGTTTCCACATGAGGTAAAACTCCACAATATTAAAGAAAAGAGAGGTTCTGAAATCAAGAGATAAATCCAGACAAACGGAAAAGTTTAATCTCCTGGCAAAATTTTAATTAACAAAACAAGGTCAAAATTTTGGGGTGTCACAATCTCTTGCATGGGACCTAGAAATTCACCCAAGGACACACATGCGATTTTTCAACCAATGATAGTGCATTAGAGCATGTGCTTGTAGTTCAAATTTGAATTATGCATATAAAATGCCTAGAAAACCCAGTTAATGTATAAAAAAGGCCAAGCAAACCACGAAAAATTCCAAGATTAAGCACAACACTACTGTTGTTCTATGTTGACACTATAAAAGGTTTGAAAGCAATAAGAGGCAACGGATATCGTCCCGTCCCCAAATGTGGTACGTTCCCTATAAAAACCATCATGCTTGTTGTGAGAAGCCTGGTTTGTGAGAAGCTTATACCCAAACCTGCCCCAAATGGGACAAAATTTTCACCACGGCATGTTGATGCCGCTCCATGATAGCATGCCAAGTTTCATGAATTTCATACGAGTTTTGCATTTACTAGAATTTAAGTACCAGGTATCTCAACGTTTTGCCGGCAATCAACAATGCCCTGGTGTTTGAAATTCATTCCCGTTTCTTGCATGGGACCTAAGCATGCACCCAAGGACACACATGTGATTTTTCAACCAACTTTCGTGCATTGGAGCATGTGCTTGTAGTTCAATTTGTATTATGCACATAAAATGCCTAGAAAACCCAGTTAATTAATGTATTAAAAAGGCCAAACGAACCCCGAAAAATTCATTCCCATTTCTTGCATGGGACCTAAGCATGCACTCAAGGACACATATTTGATTTTTCAACCAATTTATATGCACTGGAGTAGGTGCATGTACGTAGTTCAAATTTGAATTATGCACATAAATGCATTGAAAACTGAGTTAATGCATAAAATGTCCAAACGAACCTCGAAAAATCCCAAAAATTGACACAACACTCCTATCGTTCCATGTCGAGACGAGAAATTTTTTGAAAGAAATAAGAGGCAATGGATATCGTTTCGTCCCCAAAGGTGGGAGGTACGTTCCTACGGAAACCATCAAGCTTGTTGTGAGAAGCATATACCCAAACCTGCCCCAAATGGGACAATTTTTTTACTACGACATGTTTATGCCGCTCCATGATAGCATGCCAAGTTTCATGAATTTCAGACAAGTTTTGGATTTACTAGAATTTAAAAACCAGGCATCTCAATGTTTTGCCGGCTATCAACGGTGCCCTGGTGTTTGAAATTCATTCCCATTTCTTGCATGGGACCTAAGCATGCACCCAAGGACACAAATTTGAATTTTCAACCAATTTATATGCACTAGAGCATGTGCATGTAGTTCAAATTTGAATTATGCACATAAATACATTGAAAACTCAGTTAATGCATAAAAATGTCCAAACGAACCCGGAAAAATCACAAAAATTGAGACAACACTCCAGTTGTTCTATGTTGACACGAGAAAAAAATTGAAAGCAATAAGAGGCAATGGATATCGTTTCGTCCCCGATGGTGGGACGTTCCCTATCGAAACCATCATGCTTGTTGTGAGAAGCTCTGGTTTGTGAGAAGCTTATACCCGAACCTGCCCCAAATGGGAAAAAAAAATTACCACGGCATGTTGATGTCGCTCCATGATAGCATGCCAAGTTTCATGAATTTCAAACGAGTTTTGGATTTACTAGAATTTAAAAGCCAGGCATCTCAACATTTTGCTGGCAATCAACAGTGCCCTGGTGTTTGAATTTCATTCCCATCACTTGCATGGGACCTACAAATTCACCCATGGACACACATGTGATTTTTCAACCAACTTTAGTGCATGGGTGTATGTGCTTGTAGTTCAAATTTGAATTATGCACATAAAATGCCTAGAAAACCCAGTTAATGTATAAAAAGGCCAAACGAACCCCGAAAAATTCCAAGATTAAACACAACACTCCTGTTGTTCTATGTTGACACTACAAAATTTTGAAAGCAATAAGAGGCAATGGATATCGTCCCTTCCCCAAAGGTGGTACGTTCCCTGTCGAAACCATCATGCTTGTTGTCAGAATCTCTGGTTCGTGAGAAGCTTATACCCAAACCTGCCCCAAATGGGACAAAATTGTCACCACGGCTTGTTGATGCCGCTCCATGATAGCATGCCAAGTTTCATGAATTTAAGACGAGTTTTGGATTTACTAGAATTTAAAAACCAGTTATCTCAATGTTTTGCCGGCAATCAACAGTGCCCTGGTGTTTGAAATTCATTCCCATCTCTTGCATGGGACCTAGAAATTCACCCAAGGACACACATGTGATTTTTCAACCATCTTTGGTGCATTGGAGCATGTGCTTGTAGTTCAAATTTGAATTATGCACATAAAATGCCTAGAAAACCCAGTTAATGTATAAAAAAGGCCAAACGAACCCCGAAAAATTCATTCCCATTTCTTGCATGGAACCTAAGCATGCTGAAGGACACAGATTTGATTTTTTAACAAATTTGTATGCACCGGAGCCTGTGCATGTAGTTGAATTTTGAATTGTGCACGTGAAATGGCTAGAAAACCAGTTTAATGTACAAAATGTCCAAACGAACACTGAATAATTCCAATTCTTTTACGACACACATATAGTTGCATGTTCACTGCAGATAAAAGGTCTAGCAATTCAAACAGCGTCCATTGCCGCTGTGACCCCATTTTGTAATTCAAATCAAGTAGATCCCACACAGTTTATTATCACCAACCGTGTGAGATGCAGTACAAAATATCTTGGAGCACCGTTGATGTATAGTCCGCCTATGGCTTACACGAGAAGGTGCGTCGGCTACAGTCCACAGCCGGCGTGTCAAGTACACTAGCTCGCTCCCCAAAAACTCCCACCTCTGCATCCCTCGCAATCTCGAAAATATTACTGCCTTGTAATCTCAAAAATATCTAAAGCCTGGAAGGTTTGAATGTTTGATAGCACATGATTAGTATGTGCGGACTGTGTGCGATGTCTGTTACTCCCGCTCTGCTTCAGTCCCTTGATTCAAATTTTCAGTAGCCCCGGCATTTTACTCCCGCCTCTGCATCCCTTGCAATCTCAAAAATATCCGCTCGCCCTTGATCCAAACATTCAGTAGCCCCGCCTTGTTACTCCCGCTTAGTAAATTTTTCAGTTGCCATAGTATTTCCTCAAACACAACCTTGCCCCCCCCGCCCCCCTCCACACACACCCCAAAACCTCCGCTCACACAGACACACATACCCCTCGAAACCATTGGTAGGTCGCCGCCATCACCGGCGCCTCCATCCTCAACCTCTGCTTCTGAGTCGGGGAGCTCAAGGAGCCAATGGCCAAGAAGAGGTTCATCGCGGCCTTTTCGCCCGACGCCGGCGAGGTGGCCGCTGAGGTGTCCCTGTCGTCCTCCGCGGTCCCGATCCGCTCGCCGCCACGCCCCTACGCCGGTTTGAGGACTTCCCCGTCCTCCCTCGGACCCGGCAGCCGACGAAGTCTTCCCTCGGGGTCCGGCAACGGCGGTGGGGGACGTGGGTCGCCGAGATTATAGATCGAGAGACCCACACCCGCCGGTGGCTTGGTAGCTTCCACACAGCCGAGCTCGCGGCCATGGAGTACGACTGCTGGCAGGTCTGCTACCACGGCGCGGTGGCTAGGCTCAATTTCCCCTTCGACACACGTCCGGTCCACCTTGTTTCGCTAGAGCTAGGGGTGGTGAGCTTAGCTATGGCACGGGAGGACCATGAGGCGTGGGAGCGCCTCGAGGCCGAGGCCGCCGACGAGGCCTACATGCAAGAGCTCCGCCGGCATCACCCGGAGCTCGTGGAGGCGGAGTGGGCGATCTTTGCCGGCGTGGTGGGTGGCGAGGTTATCGTGTTCTCCTCCGATGACGAGGTCGAAGGCGGCGAGGACAGCGGCACGGAGGGCGGCGAGGTGATCGCGCTGTCCCCTGATAACGTGGTCGAAGGCTGCGGTGACGGTGGCGCGGAGGGCGTCAAGGTGGGCCCCGAGGACGAGGAGATCGACGTCAACGAGTGGAGGTGTGCCTTCCCCAACGACCCCGACGATGGTACTGGCCTGGACCCCGCTCGCGACACACCGTACATGACGAGGAAGGATTGGCTCGACCTCTACTTCGACCGAAAGTAGTTTAGCTTAGTTTAAATTTATGTTTTATGTTCGGTTATGCAAAACTATCTATGTTTATGTCTGAATGCATGCTACTTTCGGTTGAACCTGCTTTCAACTTGATCAAATTGAAGTTTACAACCTTAAGTTTATGGGATCGACTAGAAAAGACCAAAAATTGCTGGAATATAAATATATCCACTAAGGATTTTAGTCCTTTAACTTTTTAAGGATCGCCTAGAGATGTCCTTATGACTTGTTTATTTCTGTTCTTCACAATGTGATGCTCTATATGTGCAACTATTTGCCATGCAGTTCAATTTCATCAATAACAGTTTCAACAATACCACTATGAACTACGATTTTTAGTTGCTGGTTAAGGATATTGCAGTTAACATGCCTTTTCATTTTTCAATTATTGTTTAGCAACATGTATTGTACTGAATGACTAATATGCAATCCCAGGCTACATAGCAACAAGGAAGAGCATTACCTTAATGTTCTGATGATTTCTAGATATACATGTAATAAAATCTTATATAATGTGATGTATGGAGTGTTGTACTACATAATTTTTTAATTGTTGTTTAGCTTCTTATATTAACTTGGTGCTTTTAGGTACATATATCATTGCCAAAGATCCACACTTCGACCCTTTTGCGTATGGGGCAATGAGATATTCTTTAACCAGCATCCAGTGAGGAAACTGATAAAGATTGTTATTAAAATGGGTCAAAAGATGTCAATCGAACTATTTGTTTACACTTTATGCAAGACAACAGTGAACTGCAGGATGGTAAATAAGAACCTTGTAGCCTTATTTTTACTGCCCGTAATGAGTTGTGTTAGATGATAATATCTGAATCTTTTTTCTTTTGTAGTGGACCGTGAAGCAGTTTACTAAAGATTACCTCTCAAACTACATGATTGGCGGCCGGCCATCAGAAGGGGTTGGACTAGAGTCCTGCATGCCTTCTGGATCCAGGAGAGCACAATAGGGCCATTCCACTTCACCTTGTTCAACAACTGGAATGTATGTCGCCTCTTTCTTTACCATCTATAATAGTACAAGTATAGAACCCTGGTACATCATTCTTTATTTGGTGCTTATGTAATTCTTAAACATATGTACCTATGAATCGAATAATGCATTGGTTGTTTGAACCTGATGGATATGAATAAAGGTATAGCCTACTTTCAAGTTTAAATTAGGTACAATTTTAAATAGCAACAATGAAATTAGGGCGGAATTAGGTTGTGCAGGTCATTACGGCACACACGGTTGGTAAAACACAAACGTTTGCGATATACACCATAATTCGAGACTGTTCACAGAGAGGAAGCGTGTGCAAGCATGCACACAGTTGCCGTTTGCAAAACATGTGTGATATTAAACACTATCACATACGGTGCGGGAAAACTAAATGTGTGTGATTGTCTACCTATGGCACACGGTTTATAATCATGAACTGTGTGTGATGTGCCAGGCACCATAAAACTCCCGTGCCTAGAATCTGCCTGGAAAACTCCCGTGCCTGGAATCTGCCTGGTCTTAGGCAGAACCACAAAACTCCGACTGTGATGGAAATGCGAGCACAAACGAGTAGCAAGGATGAAGCATTTGGGATATTCGAGATATCTGAAACGGTTATATAGGGACAACTGTATGCATCAAGGCTCCCTATCCCCGACGGTTTCTGGGTCGTGTGGGAAGGACCCCCCTATCGCCCACAATCACTTGGCGACGGTTGCAAATGCCATCGCGGAAAGGGGTTAAAACCGTTTGTTTAGGACCGACGCGCACCAATGCTACTTCTGCTATGAATGATACTTGCGACGATGCTAGTACCTTGCTTGATGATGATGATGATGTGCCACTAGATGAATTTCTTGATGAACAAATTGCTAGAGTAAGACAACATGATGTTGTTGAAACTGATGATGAGCCTGAAACTGAAAATCTTGAAACACCTACCAGAACTAGCCCTCCTAGATATGAATTGCCTATGGTACCGGAAGGCTATGTTATGAATGAAGAGACAACTAGAGACATTGTTGCTTGTAAGGATAGAGATGATCTAGAGAAGTTGTTATCCAAGTATAAAGAAAGGTCTCTGAATGCTAGAATGAAATATGATCCTAAGTTTGCTACCTCACCTATCTTTATTGATGATAAGGGTTATGAATTCTCTGTCGACCCAGAGTTAACTACTTTGGTTGAATCTGATCCTTTCCACGGTTATGAAACTAAAACTGTTGTGTCACATCTTACTAAGTTGAATGACATAGTCATCCTTTTTGCTCATGATGAAAAAACACGCTATTACTGTATCCTCAAGTTATTTCCGTTCTTATTAAAGGGTGATGCTAAAGCTTTGTACAATACTCTTACTCTTGGTTGTGTGCATAGTCCCCGGGATATGATTTATTACTTCTCTGAAAAATATTTCCCTGGTCATAAGAAACAAGCTTCCTTGGAGGAAATATTTAATTTTGTGCAAATTAAAGAAGAGAGTCTCCCACAAGCTTGGGGGGGGGGCTTTGCCAATTGCTTAATGCTTTGCCTAATCATCCACTTAAGAAAAATGAAATACTTTATATCTTCTATAATGGACTAACCGATGCTTCTAGGGATTTCTTAGATAGTTGTGCTGGTTGTGTTTTCAGGGAACGAACTATTGGGCAAGCTGAAGAACTATTGAATAACATATTGAAACATTATGATGATTGGACTGTTCCTGAACCACCGCTTAAACCCACTCCAAAGAAGAGGGGTATCTTATATCTCAGTCCCGAAGATATGCAAGAGGAAAAGAAATCTAAGAAGGAAAAAGGTATTAAAGCTGAGGATGTCAAAAATTTACCTCCTATTGAAGAAATACATGGGCTTGATACACCGCCACTGCCTAAGGTGGTAGAGGTAAATTCTTTAATGAAATTCAATGATAATGACAATCCTCACAATATGCACCCTAGCCAATGCCTTTATGAGTTTGAAAATTATATTAGAAAATAAGATCACTTCAATGCAAATGTTATGAAACAATTGAAATACAATTCTGATATGATTGCTCGCTTGAGTGACTTGTTATTTAGAATCTCAAATGACGTTAGAGGTGTAGGAAAACATGCTTCTATGGTTCAAACCCAGTTAGAACAAGTTGCTAAATCTGAAAGAGAGTTGCTAGATGAAATGAACAATAAGAGACATGACTTTGCTGTTAGAGTTGCAACTAGAGGAGGTAAAATGACTCAGGAAGCATTTTATCCTGAGGAACACCCAAAAAGAATTGAACAAGACTCTCAAGGATCTCACACTGATGAACCTAGTCCTCCTAAAAATAAAAGGAAGAAGAAAAATGATAGGCCTTTGCATGCTTCTAGTGAACCTGAAGTAGAAAAACCTCCTGATAATAATAATGAAGTCTCTATCTCTAATGCTGAAACTCAACCTGGTAGTGAACACTCACCTTCTGATAATGAAAAAGATAATGATGAGGCTCATGAAAATACTCAACCAAATAATAAAGAACCAGACAATGATGTTGAGATAGAACCTACAGTTGATCTTGATAACCCACAACCCAAAAATAAAAGATATGATAAAAGAGACTCTTTTGCTAGAAAACAAGGTAAATAAAGAGAACAGTGGATTCAAAAACCTATGCCCTTTCCACCTAAGTCAACTAAAAAGAAATATGATGAAGAATTTGAGCGCTTTGCTGAAATGTTGAGGCCAGTCTTTTTGCGTACTCGCTTGACTGATATCCTTAAAATGCCTCCTTATGCAAAGTATATGAAAGACATTAGCACGAATAAGAGAAAAATACCGGAAGCTGAAATCTCCACTATGCTTCCTAATTATACTTTTAAAGATGGAGTACCTAAGAAACTTGGAGATCCGGGAATACCTACTATACCTTGCTCCATCAAAAAGAATTATGTGAAAACTGCTTCATGTGATTTGGGAGATGGTGTTAGTGTTATGCCTTTCTCTTTCTATAAAAGACTTGATTTGAATAATCTCACACCTACTGAAATATCTTTGCAAATGGCTGACAAGTCAACCGCCATACCTATCGGTATTTGTGAGGATGTGCCCGTTGTTGTTGCTAATGTTACTATTTTGATTTACTTTGTTATACTTGAGAAGCCTGAGGACAACAACATGTCGATTATCCTTGGTAGACCCTTCTTGAATACTTCAGGGGCTGTTATTGATTGCAATAAAAGCAAGGTCACTTTTCATATCAATGGTAATTGAGCATACGGTGCACTTCCCGAAGAAACAATTCCATGTGAATGGTATTAATGTTATTGAAAAATCTCCGACAATCACTATTGGAAGTTTTCAACTACCTCTACCTACTGCCAAAAAGAAATATGAAATGCTTATTGTTGGGGACATTCATATCCCCATTGAGGTAACTTAGTGATTTACGAAAGTTCTTCGGTTTCATGCTAATCGAAAGTGCTTGTTAATAAGACTTGATCAACCTTATTAATGGATCATTTTTGAGAGGTATGAAGTTGATGAATTTAGTAAGCACTAACTTATGTCCCTACTTTTTATTTTGTTTTTTTATTAGTTAAATAAAATAAAATGCCATGTTTTGTCTGTTTTCTGAATTTCCCGTGCAATAAAAAAATGACCCAAAAATAAATTTCTCAGAATGCTCTGAAAATTTAATATGATTTTTTCGGAATATTTAAGAATTTTTGGTGCAAATAATATCAGAGGGAGGTGCACCAGGTCGGTACAACCCACATGGGCACGCCAGGACCCCCAGGCATGCCCTGCTGGGTTGTGGTCCCCCTCTCTCATCCCTTCATACCACATCATCACCTACCTTCCAGAAAAAATTCACCATTGCTCTCTCCCTCGTGTTCTTGCTCACAAACCCGCGGAATTCGATCTCTTTGTTCGAAGCCCCGATTCCGAAACTGTTTCGGGGGATTGTTGCTTGGTATGTGACTCCTCCGTTTGTCCAATCAGTTTTTGCTTTAGTGGTTTATATTTTGAATAATTAGCTACTCTTCGTGCTGCTGTAGATGAGCTTTCATGTTGAATTCTTAGAGTTCTATGTAATTCGAATGCTTGCTATGGTCTGTATGTATCCCTATGAGTAGCTACTTTCAATCTTGTAAAGTTTTGTTGAGAAAAATTTGTGGACTAAAATTTTCAGAATTTTGTTCATAGGAAAAAGATGAATATCTTTAGGAAGTTTGCTTCCAAGAAGAGCTCCAAGGGAGTTATTGGGGAGTCATCTGATAGTGATATCCATACCCGGAGATTGGCGGAAGTACGGCCGTGCGAATGGCCGCATACCCCATTCATGGAAGGGGCTGGAATCCTTAAAGAGTTTGCACAATATGCTGCTAATGCCGGCCTCACTGACTTCATCGCAGTTGAATGTGAACAGTATCATCTCCTCACAAACACCTTTGTTCAAAGTTTTAATTTCCTTCCTAGGAATAATCCTCCTAAAGTGAAGTTTAATTTATATGCTGAGCCCCATCAGATACCACTTACTGAGTTCTGTGAAATATGCTTGCTTCCTTCTGATGGCGGTTTTGTAGAGCCTATGTCTGCAGAGTTTGAAGCATTTTATCGTACCTTGATAGTGGGAGATGAGAGAGGGGTGTCGAGTATCACTGCTGCTGGCTTGCATTTTCCTGCTGTTCATTATTTCACTCTTTTTATTGCAAAATGCTTGCTTGCTAGAGAGAAGGTGGGTGCACTCAGTGCCCCAGACCTTGATGTTTTATGTCGTGCACTAGAGGGCGACAACACTTATAGTTTGGGAGCTATTGGGGCACGCCGCCTTCACCTTAATAAATCTAAGGGTAAAATACATGGTGGTATTTATGCTACTCATTTGGCGGCTCGCTTCGATGTTGAGATACGCCTTCATGATTAGCCTTTGCCCAAGGTTTACCTAGATCGCGCAGCCATGGAACACCACTAGTTTATTGCACGTCATTACCCTAACATTCCTATTCCTTATAACCTGGTTTTCAGCGTTAATACTCATGATATTATTCCATTGCCCGCACCTGCTTTGTTTGATCCTGTTGCCAGAGGCGGATACTGGATTATGCCTGCGGATATCATTGCCTATCGGAACAACCAGGCTGTAGCAGAGGAGGAGCCTGCACAGTGGGATCCGTGGATGTCAGCTCCTTGGCACCTCGACCACTATCTCGGCTACTGACTGATTACCAAGTTAGGCCAAAAGTATAAGCTTGGGGGAGTATGTATTCCCACCGACATTACATTCATGTTCACTCATTTCATTCTAGTTGTCGGTCTCCACACTTTTTCATTGTATTATCCATGTTAAATTTATTCTCTCGCTTTCTTCTTGTGTGTTTGAAAAACTTTGAGAAAATCCCAAATTATTTCCCTATTTCTTTTTTATTTTTCTTTCTAGAGTAGTTAGCTAGAGTACTAAAAAGAAAACCTAAAAAGATTTCCCTGTTCTTCTTTTGCTTGTTGGGAGCTTTCCCGTGTAAATCGTTTTCCTTGTTTTTGCTTTTCCCTTTTATTTGCTTGTTCTAGAAAACCAAAAACTCCAAAAATATTTCAGTGTGTTTCTCTGAGTTACTTTTCTTTTTATTTGAGTCATACTGAGGAGAAGACCATGATGAAAATGTTGTGTGGCTCTCATATGCATAATCGTTGATCTAATAAAGAGCCCATATTACCTTGTCTTCTCCGGTTGAATAAAATGTTTGCAGATTTCAGCTTAGTCCATGAAACTCTTGCACCATTATTATTTTCATATTGTTCGGTCGTGCAAGTGAAAGGCAATAAGGACAATATTCGATGAACTGGCCGTGGCAAAGAGAAACTGGTATGAACTCGACTTGTTCTACTTTTGTAAATACGTTTAACCTAGTATCCATGATTCAGCCCGTTATGATTAAACATGTTTGCAATGACAATTAGAGATTATAGTTTCTCATGCCATGCATAAGTAGCTAGGAGTGGATAATGATTTATCTTGGATATCAACATTGCGTTAAAATGATTGTTATGTAGTATGATGATATGGTATCCTCCTCTGCATGTTCGAGTGGCTTGACTTGGCACATGTTCATGCATGTAGTTGAATCAAAACCAACATAGCCTCTATGATATTTATGTTCATGGTGTTCGCATCCTACTCATGCTAGTGTCCAATGTTACTTCTGCATAATGCATATTCATGACCGTCGTTGCTCTCTAGCTGGCCGCTTCTCAACCTAATTGCTAGTCTTTGCCTGTGCTAAGTGGGAATTCTGCTTGTATATCTAAAACCTTGAACCCAAGGTATTCCAGATAAGTCCACCATACCTACCTGTATGCGGTATTACCATGCCGTCCTAAGTAAATTTGCATGTGCCACCTCTAAAAACTTCAAACAAATATCCTTTTTGTGTGCCTGGATCGTTCATGGAACGATAGGAGGTAGTCGGTATCTTCCATGCTAAGAGGGTTATTCTTAGGTTGAGTGTTTATTCACTCACCATCGCACGAGAAAAGGGCGGTAATAGGGATTCCCAGTCCTAAACTCAAAATGCAAATAATTAAACAAAACTCCCCCGGGACTGTTGTTGGTATGGACGGCACCCGTTGTTTCGCCCAAGCCATGGAGTGTGATTGTTGGTGGAGGGGGAGTAAACCTTTACTTTTATCGTTTGGGAACCACCACTAGCGTGCTTAGCATGGAAGATATTGATAACTGATGGTCGTGAAGTAAACAAGAAGGGTGCATGTCTCAAAATATCATTTACCTCTGTTTTAAAAACTTGAGCTCCGGCACCTCTGCAAATCACTGATTCCCTATGCGAAGGGACTATCTATTTCCTTTTATGTTGTGTCATCACCTTCCAAAATAAGCGCCAGAACCTGAGAGCACTGATGTCATGCTGATGCATTGTGTGTAGCTAATGTTGGGTGCATCATGACTGGATCTTTTCTACCATGAATTATAATGTTTAGTCGATGCTTGAACTTTGGAGGTGCTCTGCGTTTATGTTTTGCGGTCTCAGAAAGGGCTAGCGAGATACCACTATTGTCATATTATATCACGGTTGTTTTGACAACGTGTTGCTGTTTGAGATATCTTATTATTGCTCACTAGCTGACTATGTCATTGATATGAGTTATTATAATTTTTAAGAGTTATTGTCGGCATGGTTAGTTATAATGTTGACTAAAAACCTGTGTGCTCTTTAAGCTTATTTATGCAAACAAGAGCAAAAGAGCTCGTAAAGTTTTTCTTTTTCTCTTTCAGTTTATCAACTGAATTGCTTGAGGACAAGCAAAGCTTTAAGCTTGGGGGAGTTGATATGTCTCCAACATATCTACCTTTCCTAACACTTTTCCTCTTGTTTTGGACTCTAATTTGCATGATTTGAATGAAACTAACCCCGGACTGACACTGTTTTCTACAGAACTACCATGGTGTTGTTTTTCTGCGCACCCAGGTGGGTTGTCCCCACCTGGTGGCCCCGCAGACCCTGAAACCGACGCTATAAAATCTAATTTTTCCAGAAAAAAACAGGGAGAAAGAATTATCACGATCCACAAGACGGAACCGCCGTCACCTCCTATTCTTCATCGGGAGGCCATATCTGGAGTCCGTTTGGGGCTCCGGAGAGGGGGATCATTGTTCTTCGTCATCACCAACCCTTCTCCATCAACAATTCCATGATGTTCCCCACTGGGCGTGAGTAATTCCTTCGTAGACTCGCTGGTCGGTGAGGAGTTGGATGAGATTCATCACGTAATCTAGTTAGTTTTGTGAGGGCTTGAACCCTAGTATCCACTATGTTCTGAGATTGATGTTGCTATGACTTTGCCATGTTTAATGCTTGTCACTTTGGGCCCGGGTGCCATGATTTCAGATTTGAACTGTTTATGTTATCACCATTATATCATGTTCTAGATCCGTTCTTGCAAGTCATAGTCACCTACTATGTGTTATGATCCGGCAACCCCTGATTGAAAATAGTCGGGACCACTCCCGGTGATGACGTAGTTTGTGGAGTTCATGTCTTCATCCTGTGTTAATGCTTTGTTCCGGTTTTCTAGTAAAACGAGGCCTTAATATCCCATGGTTTCTAATTGGACCCTGCTGCCACGGGAGGGTAGGACAAAAGATGTCATGCAAGTTCTTTCCATAAGCACGTATGACTATTTACGGAATACATGCCTACATTATATTTATGAACTGGACCTAGTGTCGTGTTGCCCTAGGTTATGACTATCACATGATGAATATCGTCCAACAAATTACCGATCCAATGCCTATGAATTTATCTTATATTTTTCTTGCTAAGTTACTACTGCTATCATTACTGCTGCACTTGCTACAAAACTAATGCTATCACTGTTAACTTTGCTATTGCTACTGCCACCACTATAAAAAATATCATATTACAATGCTTCTGATAACTTTGCTGCAGATAATTAATCTCCAGGTGTGGTTGAATTGACTACTCAGCTGCTAATACTTGCAAATATTCTTTGGCTCCCCTTGTGTCGAATCTATAAATTTGGGTTGAATACTCTACCCTCGAAAATTGTTGCGATCCTCTATACTTGTGGGTTATCAATGATTAGCGTTTATCGAATCCAATCCCTATAGTTTCCCCTTAGTATCATGCATTGAACTGTTAGCATACATGGTGTACTATGCTTAGAATTCTTGGGCAAAAGAATTTCCAAGTGGTCAGCTCTAAAAACCACTTGTCTATGCCCTGTTTAGGTGTTAGGTTTATTCAACGTTGCTACCTCTTGAACATGCCTTGGTTTTCCCTTGAAGAGGAAAGGGTAATGCAGCAAAGTAGCGTATGTATTTCCCTCAGTTTTTGAGAACCAAGGTATCAATCCAGTAGGAGACTACACGCAAGTCCCTCGTACCTACACAAACAATCAAGAACCTTGCAACCAACGCAATAAAGGGGTTTTCAATCCCTTCACGGCCACTTGCAAAAGTGAGATCTGATAGAGATAATGAGATAAATATTTTTCATATTTTTGTTGTATAGTTTGAAAAGTAAAGATTGCAAAATAAACGGTGACAGAAATAGCTAGTTGACGGGAGATTAATATGATGGAAGCTAGACCCGGGGGCCATAGGTTTCACTAGTGGCTTCTCTCAAGATAGCATAATTTACGGTGGGTGAAGAAATTACAGTCGAGCAATTGATAGAAAAGCGCATAGTGTGACAAGTAGACCGAAACAGTTCGCATCTACTACTATTACTCCACACATCGACCGCTATCCAGCATGCATCTAGAGTATTAAGTTCATAAGAATAGAGTAACGCATTAGGCAAGATGACATGATTTAGAGGGATAAACTCAAGAAATATGATATAAACCCCATCTTTTTATCCTCGATGGCAACAATACAATACATGCCTTGCTGCCCTGCTGTCACTGGGAAAGGACACCGCAAGATTGAACCCAAAGCTAAGCACTTCTCCCATTGCAAGAAAGATCAATCTAGTAGGCCAAACCAAACTGATAATTCAAAGAGGCTTGCAAAGATATTTAAATCATGCATAAAAGAATTCAGAGAAGAATCAAATATTGTTCATAGATAATCCTGATCATAAACCCACAATTCATCGGATCTCGACAAACACACCGCAAAAAGAGTTACATCGAATAGATCTCCAAGAGAATCCAGGAGAATTTTGTATTGAGATCCAAAGAGAGAGAAGAAGCCATCTAGCTAATAACTATGGACCCGAAGGTCTGTGGTAAACTACTCACACATCATCGGAGGGGCTATGGTGTTGATATAGAAGCCCTCCGTGATCGATTCCCCCTCCGGCGGAGCGCCGAAAAAGGCCCCAAGATGGGATCTCATGGGTATAGAAGGTTGCGGCGGTGGAAATAGGGTTTCGTGGTGCTCCAGAATGTTTTCAGGGTATATGAGTATATATAGGCGAAGGAAGCAGGTCGGTGGAGCCACGAGGGGCCCACGAGGGTGGGGGCGCGCCTACCCCCCTGGGCGCGCCCTCCTGCCTTGTGGCTTCCTTGTTGCTTCCTTGAAATCCACTCCAAGTCTCATGGATTGCATTTGTTCCAAAAACGATCCTCGTGAAGGTTTCATTCCGTTTGGACTCTGTTTGATATTCCTTTTCTGCGAAACACTGAAATAGGCAAAAAAACAACAACAATTTGCACTGGGCCTTCGGTTAATAGGTTCGTCCCAAAAATAATATAAAAGTGCATAGTAAAGCCAATTAAACATCCAAAAAAGATAATATAATAGAATGGAACAATAAAAAATATAGATACGTTGGAGACATATCAAGCATCCCCAAGCTTAATTCCTGCTCGTCATTGAGTAGGTAAATGATAAAAACAGAATTTTTGATGTGGAATGCTACCTAACATAATTCTCACTGTAATTTTCTTTATTGTGGCATGAATGTTCAGATCCAAAAGATTCTAGATAAAAGTTCAATATTGACATAAAATAGTAATACTTCAAGCATACTAGCCAAGCAATTATGTCTTATCAAAATAACATAGCCAAAGAAAGCTCATCCCTACAAAGTCATATAGTTTGGCCATGCTTCATTTTCGTCACACAAAATGCTCCCATTATGCATAACCCCGATGACAAGCCGAGCAATTGGTTCATACTTTTTAACGTGCTTCTGCCTTTTCAACCATTACGCAATACATGAGCGCAAGCCATGGATATAGCATTATAGGTGGAATAGCATATGATGATAGGGGTTATGAGAGAAGACAAAAAAGGGAGAAAGTCTCACATTGACGCGGCTAATCAACGGGCTATGGAGATGCCCGTCAATTGATGTCAATGCGAGGAGTAGGGATTGCCATGCAACGGATGCACTAATGCTGTAAGGGTATGAAAGCTCAAACTGAAAACTAAGTGGGTGTGCGTCCAACTTGCTTGCTCACGAGACCTAGGGCATTTGAGGAAGCCCATTGTTGGAATATACAAGCCAAGTTCTATAATGAAAAATTCCCACTAGTATATGAAAGTGACAAAACAAGAGACTCTCTATCATGAAGATCATGGTGCTATTTTGAAGCACAAGTGTGACACCTGAAACAGTAGGAGAGGCTCCTGCTATATGTATTAATTAAAGTATCAAAAAGGTCTTACAACGTCATAACCTTACATCCATTGCCATGGAGAAGTTGGGGGGGGGGGGAGTGTTGACAGAAGGAAAAAACAAAAAGAAACGAAAGGAAAGCTAGATGCTAGGTATAAAGGAGGTTAAAAAGGGTTTGTGTTTTTCTCCCACTCTATAACAAAGGAGGGAAAGGTCTTCTTTTAGCCGAGACAACCAGGTTGCTTTGGACGATGTGATTCCTCTGAAGTGTTTGTTGTTCCTCTCTTTCCATATGCAACATGCCGCCTATAGGAAAATATCCATGAACAATGGCCTATTCCATGTAGTTTTAGTTTCTTCAATCCATTGAAGTCTTGAACCATGTGTTATCCAACCGATGTGAATATGTGACCAACATTCATGGCTAAATGGGAAGGTGAAGAAAAGATGGTCCAAAGTTTCCTCGTCAGGTGAGTCACATAGAAGGCATGTGTGGTCATCACCAATGTTGTAGTGTCTCCTCTTGAGCATGTTACGTGTGTTGAGCCTGTCAGAGAGTAGTAGCCAGCCAAACACTTTAATTTTCATGGTGACCTTGGATTTCAAAGCCACTTATAAGATAGGTGGGCCTTGATCTCTCTGAAGTATTATGAATAGTATTGCTTGGATGTGTATTCTCTTTTGGCCCAAATGCAGCTCCACTTGTCTTCCCCCTGGGACAAGTTAATATGTGTCAACTGCTGTTGTAGGTCTAATAGTTCTGCATGGGCATGCTCTTATAGGGGAAGGTGGAACGTTTCCCCCCAGCGATACAACCGTTAGGAGGGCTTGCACAGAGATATCTTCATTTCCGGTGAAAGAGAAGGCTGTGGGATAGCTGCTAGCAACGATATCATCCATCCATAGATCTTTCCAAAGTAGAGTGTTGCGGCCATCCTGAATGTTCACCTTGGTGATATCTCTATATATGGGCATGAGATTTGTGATATCTCTCCACCAGAAGGAGCCACATTCATCAGTTGCATGTGGGATTCGAAGTATAGTATGAGCTCCAGATTAGTTCCACCCAACACTACTAGGAAAGGGCTATAGCTGATATGGACATTAATGGCGCACCAGATACAGGTGCGCCATTAGTGTCCTCATTACTAATGGCGCACCAGACACACGGTGCGCCATTACTAGCAAATTTTTATAGTTTTTCAAAACTATTAATGACGCACCAGGGCACAGTGCGCCATTACTAGTTTTAACTAGTAATGGTGCACCACAAGCTCTGTGCGCCAGTACTAACAATTTTTTTTTACTTTTTTTTCAAAACTAGTAATGGCGCACCTGTGTGAAGTGCGCCATTACTAGTTCAAACTAGTAATGGCGCACCACAACCACGGTGCGCCACTACTAACAATTTTTTTTTTGCAAAACTAGTTATGGCGCACCCCTAACTGGTGCACCATTAGTAACCAGGGTTACTAATGCCGCATTTTTAGGTGGTGCGCCATTAGTAACCTGAGACCAGCTAGATATTTTGGACAGCCACCTACCACACTCACTTTCCCCACTTCATTCTCTCCACCTCCTCCTCCAAGCTTGTCTCGGATGCCTCCTCCTACTCACCTCAATTGCACCATAGATTCACCCAAATTAAGTGGTTAAATGATCTTTTTTGATAGGTAAGTAAGGGGAAAGCTTTCTTTATGTTGTAGATCTACTTTTTTCTCCCTCCAACAACGTGCACATGCACTTTCTATGGCCTAGCTAGATCTACGTATGTTTGTGGTGTTGCATATGTTTGTGGTGTTGCATATATGTTCGTGTTTGCAGGTACCGGTATTTGAAATGCGATAGTTGCCACTATTTTGCCGGAATGTTGATTCATTTCGGTTTCGGCGAGAATTTGGCACTATGCATTCTTTTTGGTCCTATTTTTAGGCAAAGTCATGCCAAATTTTTTCTTGGTTCTAAAATATCGTTTTGCTCTACCCCGCAGGCGACCATGATCCGCACGATGACCGAAGGCATCTTGAATAGGTTTTTGAGCTCCGCGAAGGCCGAGATGCTTCAAAAGAACGAGACGGAGATAAGATGTCCGTGTCGAAGATGCAAGCTAAAGAGCCTTATTGCGGACCCGGATTCCGGGCAGGTGCGGGACCACCTGCTCTTGCGTGGTTTCATGGATGGCTATCGGTGGCAAGGTGATGAAGATGACTATGAAGTCGTCCATGGGGGCCGGGCAAGAAATGAGGAAGGGCTGCAAGACAACCACCACGGCGAGGGCGGGCAAGAAGACGAAGAATCTCCAGGACATGATCACGATGGTGATGTTGTACACAGTAATCATGTAGAAGATGCCGGACATGATGAGGAAGATCAAGATGAAGGGCATGATCATGAAGATGAAGATGCCGGAGCAGATGACGATGGACCATCGATGGGCTGGGTGCAGGACCCTCATATTCAAGAGCTGCTTCTCAAGCAGACGGATAACGCAAGAGCTGCCGCCCGAGAGAAAGCCAAGCTGGATCAACTGGAGATAGACGCGGTTACTCCATTGTATGAAGGATGCAGGCCCGAGGATACCCGCCTGAAAGTAACGCTCATGGCTCTGGAGATGAAGGTAAAACACAAAATGACCGATGCATGCTTCGACGAGAACATGTCATTCTGGCACGAACGTCTTCCCAAGGGGAACAAGTGCCCGACCAGTTTCGAGGAGGCGAAGAAAATCGTGTGTCCTCTGGATTTACCGCACGTGAAATACCATGTGTGCATGAACAATTGCATCATTTATCGGGACAAGCACGCGGAGTCTACCATATGTCCGGTGTGCGGCGTCACTCGATACAAGAAGAGGAAGAAAGCTCCTCGAAAAGTGGTGTGGTACTTTCCGATCACTCCTCGTCTGCAGCGGTATTTCGCGGACCCTAAGCTAGCAAAGCTACTGCGTTGGCACGCGGATAGGGAGGAGAAGAAGCGAGAAGATGACGGAAATGATCCGGAGATAAATAAAAAAGACAAGATGCTGAGTCACCCTAAGGATGCGAGCCAGTGGCAAGCGTTGAACTTCGAACACCCAGAATTTGGGGACGATCCAAGGAACATCGTGCTGGGCTGAGCACCGATGGAGTCAATCCGTTTGGCAGCCAGAGAAGCACACATAGCACCTGGCCTGTGTTTGTGTGGATGTACAACCTTCCCCCCTGGTTGTGCATGAAGAGGAAGTACATTCACATGAGTATGCTAATTGAAGGGCCGAAACAACCAGGGAACGACATCAATCTGTATCTGGGGCTGCTGAAAGAGGAGCTAGACACGCTGTGGAAAACGCCAGCCAATACGTGGGACGCCGCAGAGAAAGAATATTTCCCTATGAGAGCCACACTGCTCACGACGGTGCACGACTATCTCGGTTACGGATATCTCGCGGGCAGGTGGTCCACGGATTTTCTGGATGCGTCAGGTGCATGGATGACACAACGTATCGCCAGCTAGATAGAGATCCCGGGTCTTCGAAAACCGTGTTCATGGGACATCGAAGGTGGCTTCGCGACGATGACCCAAAGACGCCCGTGTACGAGGAGCGGCGAGGAAATAGACGAGCTGTTGAAAAATTAGAAAGATTGCCCACTGCCTGGAAAGAAGCAAAAGGCGCCAGAGCCGGGAAAGAAGCGAAAGGCGCCAGAGCCGCTGCTGAAGGTATGGAAAACGAGGTATGTTTTCTGGGACTTCCCGTACTAGAAGATCCACCGTGTGCCTCACAGCCTTGATGTCATGCATATCACAAAGAATGTGTGCAAGAGTCTGCTTGGTACCCTGCTCAACATGCCAGAGAGGACCAAAGATGGGCCGAAAGCAAGGGCAGACTTGAAATCAATGGGCATCAGGGAGGAGCTTCACACTAATCATGATGATGATGATGATTATGATGATGCGAAGCAGGACACGGAAAGTCTTCGCAAAGGCAAAAAGGCCAAGAAGACCGGAAATGACTACCCTCCCGCGTGCTTCACTCTAAGTCAGGAGGAGATTGAGCAGTTTTTCACCTGCCTCATAGGAGTAAAACTTGCTTACTGTTACGCGGGGAAGATAAGCAGATACCTAGACTCAGCGAAGTAGAAGTTCAGCGGGATGAAGTCTCACGACTGTCACGTGCTGATGACGCAGATACTTCCAGTTGCAATCCGTGGGATCATGGACGCGCACGTCCGTGAAATGCTATTTGGCCTATGCAACTTTTTCGACGTCATCTCTCGGAACTCGGATGGCGTGAGGCAACTCAGAAGGCTACAGGAAGAGATCGTGGTGATACTATGCGAGCTTGAGATGTACTTCCCGCCCGCATTCTTTGATGTTATGGTGCATCTGCTGGTCCATATCGTGGAGGATATCATCCAACTCGGGCCGACGTTCCTGCACAGCATGATGCCGTTCGAAAGGATGAATGGTGTCATCAAAGGATACATTCGCAACATGTGACATCCAGAGGGAAGCATAGCCAGGGGCTTTCTGACCGAAGAGTGCATCTCCTACTGCACGAATTATCTAGGCATCGAGAACCCCGTTGGTCTGCCCGTCAACAGGCACCTCGGCAGGCTCGCTGGATGGGGTCACCGTGATGGTCGCCGCGAAATGCATGTCGACTTCGAGGGTCGAGTCGCCAACTTAGCAAGAGCAAACCTAGTCACGCTACAACACATAGAGGTGGTCGATCCTTGGGTGGTAGAGCACAAAACCTTTATTGAGAAGATGTACAATGACCGAGGCCAACAGAGGACGGACGGCGATATAATCAAAGAGCCCAACTTATGTTTCACGCGTTGGTTCAAGGAGAAGCTTCTGTCGTACCCTTTACATGAGGATTCTTCCGCGGAAGAAAAACTCATATTCGCCTTGTCACAGGGCGCCGGGCACAACCTGATGACCTATGAGGCGTACGATATCAATGGCTACACATTCTACACCGAGGACAAGGACATGAAGAGCGATGGTTATCAGAACTCTGGGGTAACGATGGAATCCTACACCGGTAACGACAAGGACAGATACTACAAAAGGATCTAGGAGATCTGGGAGCTGAGTTACACTGGAGAGAAGGTCCCGATGTTCCGTGTCAGATGGGCCAAGAGCGTCCTAAAAGAAGACCGGTATTTCACCACCATGGTTATACCCGAAGCCAAATCCAAGACCGCAGGCGCAAACATCACCGCGAAAAATGATCCATGGGTACTGGCTTCCCAAGTGGATCAATGCTTCTTCATTACCGACCCGTCAAAGCCCAGTCGTGTTGTCGTGAGGAGAGGCAAAAGGAAGATCATCGTAATGGATGGAGTCGCCAATGAGCAAGACTTCGACAAGTACGGTGACCCGAAGATGGAACATGACGACGATGATGAAGTGCCATACACCACAAGAAGAAGAAGGACCACCCTACCTAAAGGACGTCCGTTCAAGAGAAGAACTCCATTTGCGAAAAAGAAGGGCAAGAAGATTGTGAAAAGATAGCTAGCTTATGACGCACCCCTCGGTGGTGCGCTATTGCTATGGATGTACTTATGGCGCACCCCTTGGAGGTGGGCCATTGCTATCCCTTTCCCCCTCGCCCCCCGCGCCAGATCAAATCCTTAGCCCCCTCGCCCCCCGCGCCAGATCCCTTTCCCCGTCGCCGCCGACGACCCCTTTCCAGCGCGCCCCGCCCCCACCTCTAGCGCTCCTCCACCCATCACCACCGCAGCTCTTCCATCCCTCACCACCGCAAGCCGCCGCCACCCCCGAACATCCACCGCCGCCGCCGCTCCCAAGCATCCACCACCGCCGCCGCCGCCCCCAACCAACCATCCACCGGCGCCCCCCTCCCCCTCCTCCCAACCATCCACCACCCTCCACTGGACCGCAAGCCACTGCCGTCATCGCCCCGAATCGTGCGTTTCCTCTCCGAGCAGGCTTCACCGAGCACGGGTCCGCCTCCTCCAGAAGCCGCCGAAGCAGCAGATCAAGTGGAGACAAGACACTGACTCAAAGTAATTAAGTTGCCCTCTCTTCATGCAATTATCTTGCCGCTGCAGCTGCTATCCTATGGTCAGTTTCTGTTGCTCAATCGAGCTGATCTATGCTTCTCTGAATCTGCAACCGCTGAGCGTCTGATCGTCTGATTTGGCAAGTTGTTCTCTAAATTGTTGCATACAAGTCTTGTTTCTTCACTCCAAGTTGTTTCCGCTTATCATATATTTAGAAGTACCACTTGAGCATCCATCTCGTTTAATCACATGCCTCTGTGTTGGGTCATTCAGATGATGTTTATCACCGGTATCTTCAGTTTCTCTGTACTTACTTAAAATTTGGTTGCTGAACTGTAAACGTTCAGAGAGCATGCAACATAGTTCCGTTGCTCAAGTTTCATGAGAACATAAATACAACTAGGTGTCATTTTCATCAGTTATCGTTAGTAGTTTCAGTGCCATTTTTCTTCCGTTCTGTTTTTAGTTTCGGTGTTAGGTGTCATTTTCTCAAGTTTTTTGTGCTACAAATTCACTTTGTGCACAATACTCCTTCCAAGCACTCTCTGTTTCTTAAGTTGAACAGTTTCGACATGTCTCCTTTTGTCCTTCATTGCACTCCTAATGACCCAACGTAACTTTTATCCAAGAAAGCCAAGATATCCTCTGTGTGTCTTGTTCTTCCATTCCTGGAATCCAATTTTAAAAACAAATGAGCACGAGAAATCATCGGCCATCAATTTATAGATACAGAAATATAGCAACACATTTGGAGCACCAAGCAAGAGTTACGTTTCAAGTTGCTGAACCTTTTCATATAAGCTTGCAGAAGATTTAATTGATCATACAAAAATGGAAAACGAAGGTCATACCGATCCTACTTGGTATTATTTTTCTCAATTTTAAGTGTTGAATGTACATAGAAAGAGAGTGCTAAGTGATTTCAATATATCAAGTTTCAGAATAATATATAAGATTGTTGGTTTTTAACCTTGGTTGCCATTGTTTCTATTTGTAACGGTCTGAAGAATGACTCATGCTGTTTGTGCTATCAGCTACCTAACAATCTCTAAGTGAAAGCAACTAGCTGGAGTAGATTTGTGCACACAATACTCCTTCCAAGACAATTTTCTTCCAAGGAGTAGTTTCAGTTTGCTTGCAAGGAGTAGTTTCAGTAAAGTTTCAACATGGTTTCAGTATAGTTTCAGTAGCCGATTTGCTATTCACTTTGTGCTATTAGTTTGCTTCCATCTTTGTGCCCACTCTTAAGAGTATTCGTATATGCTTGGAACTAAACAGAATTATACAGTGAACTTCTGTAGGCTGATCTGAGTTCGACCATCCTCTGCAGCGAGCTTCTCTTCGGCAAGTGGAAGAAAGGAGAATCAGGGTAGGGTTTCATGGCTAGAAGATATATTGCTGTACCCCGAGTGAAGGGAAGGAGTTTTCTGGGTTTTGTCTCCGACCATCGTGTCGTGATGATTTTGCAGGTACCCCGAGAGGCCCTTGAGTTTGCCGGAATGTCGATTAACTTCCGTTCCGGCAAATTCGGGTACTCCATATGTCCTATTTTCGGCAAAGGTAATGCTGAATTATTCCGTGAATTTTAGCATGACTTTGCTAAAAATAGGACATATGGGGTACTTGCGACTAATGCATGGGCCGGGGTATCTTAGTACTTAATTAATTAGGATCAACTGCCTCTTGTGTTATACATATAGAAGTGTGGTATCAACTCATAGTTATTACTCTATCTGTCACCATATATGCGTATCCAACCTTGTGAACTTGTTTCATTTTGTAGTCTGTGTTAACATAAGTATGTGTGATATATATACATATGTGTGTGCCTGTGATATAATACTCTGTTTGGGATAGTTTAACTTGCAAGTTGCCTTCTCTGTTTCTCTGGTTGTGAGGGGGTAGCACGATCGGAAGCACCAGCGCTCTTTTCCTAGGCACTCGAGTAGGCGGTGATGCCGATGCGATCTGCCATTTAGAGTACCCATATATATCAGTCATCCTAGGGTGCCTCGGCATCGATAAATCCTAAATGATGAAAACTTAACTTAGCATTTAGGGTGCCTCAGCATCGACAAACCCTAAATGATAAAACCTTGGCTTTTAGGGTGCCTCGGTGTCGATAAAAACCTAAATGATGAAAGCTTAGGCTTTTAGGGTGCCTTGGCATCGACAAACCCCAAATGATAAAAGCTTAGCTTTTAGGATGCCTCGGTGTCGACAACCCCTAAATGATGAGACCATGATAATTCCTTACAAACCCTAAACGATGAGATCTTGTTCCTTGACAATAACCAACTTTTTGACCAATTTTTTTCCTATTTAGAGCGAAACATGGCCCACAACGATGAGGCCGGCGGTTGGGGCAAGGCATTCTGGGAGCTGTCCCAGGAGATGGATGAAGAACCTCACCGCTATGAGGACGCCGCGGAAGACACCTATCCCGACTACACAACCCCTAGTGGCGTCGGGGATGACACCACTGATGGTGCCGCCGAGGATGCCACCACTGATGATGGCGGCGCACGCACAGCTGGCAGCCAACCGAAGAGGCAACGGAAGGACCGGCGCCCGAGCGTGCTCGGCACCGTCAAGGAGGAATTTACTGAAGTGAACTCCGAGGGGCATCCAACTTGTGCCCAAAGAAATAGTCAAGGGGTACGCGGGACAGCTCGGGTGCATTGTCCGGAGCACCGTCTCGATCAACACCGAGAACCTAAGGCATCGTGACCAAGGGAATTTGCGCAACCTCCTCTTCACGAAGCTGCACGAACGATACAAGTTCCCCGATGACTTCACAAACACATGCCTCTTACGGAATAAAGTGAATAGTGCCGCCCTCACGAAGATGAGCAAGGCCCTGGCTACTCGGAGAGGCACGGTGAAGAGCATGATTGAAAAAGGTGATAGTTATGAGAAGATCAAGGAGAAAAATCCTTCGATCAGCGAAGATGACTACCGGGAGTTCAAGATCAAGTGCGAGAGCAACACATCCGAGGAATCAAGTCAGTGGGGGAAAGATATGCGGGACTTGAACTTAGGGTTCCACAAACTCGGTCCCGGTGGTTACAGAGTGGTGGAACCTATATGGGACAAGGAGGACGCGGAGCGTGCCGAGCAAGGCCTACCGCACCGCTTCAAGAAATAACGTGACAAGCAGACCAGGAACTATGTCAGGGCCCGGTACAAGATTGACCCGGTAACCAAGGAGCTTACCACGGATCCGAAGACCAAGGCGCTTGAGCGTGTTCTGGTACGGAATACACCCCCGCGTAATTAGCTCCATATGGTTGCATTCTAGTTAATGAAGCCAAATTTCTAAATGGTTCACGTTCCTTCCGCAGGACACTGAAAGCAGTAGCGCGGGGTCGTCGGAGCTCCCCTTTCGACACCCCTTTAAATAGGGCGTTGAACATAATGAAAAACAAGGATAAGCTCAGTAAGCCATCGTCAACTAGTCGTGTGGCCGGCAAAGGCTTGTCCACGAAATGGTCGGAATACTATACCGCTGGGTGAAAGGAGAGACAGACCAGCTCAGAAAGCCAGCAGCGCGAGGTTCAACAACTCAAGGCACAAGTGGCGCGGATTCCAGAGATGGTCGAAGAGCAAGTGCGAGACCAACTGGGAGGAAAGATCACCGCCATTATACCTACCTTGGTTTTTGGGCTGCAGGCGTGGGTGGCGGCGGCCAACAGAGGCCGCCCTCGATTCCCAGCTTCACGGGCAGCAACTCGCGCAACGCGCCAGCGGCACCATTGGTGTCTCCGGCGGAGGCGGCATTGGTATCTCCCGCGGCGGCGCCATTGGTGTCTCCGGCGGAAGTGGCATTGGTGTTTCCCGCGGCGGCGCCGGCATTGCAGCTTAATGCACCCGGGTGTGGGAAGATTACGCCGGCCGGCACCTCGGCAGCAAGCGGCCCCTCCGTCAATTGCACGCCCGCTGTTGGCGGTGCCTTGACATTAGCCGAGCTCGACGCGATCACGGTAACTAATTAAGCCTCTCGACCGATGACTTCATCTCCTTGCCTTTGACTGGGCATCCCTGACGCCCTACATGTTTTCGCAGGGCGCCGCCGACGTTCCGTGCACTCTCCTACACTTCGTGAACAACGAGTTGGTCGATGTCGCCAAGGGCAGAATCTTTCAACTGGGAAGCCGCGTGTTCGACGGTCATCCGATGCCACCCACCGTTTATAGGGTTCAACTGGTTCGGGTGCTGCTGGGCTTCGACGACATGTTACCTCCGTATCGACCCCATGGGGCCGACGAAGACGATATGATGACCCTCAGCACCTGCATAAGCTGGCCCATGCTTTGGCCGAAGAGGCAGATTCGTTTGGGGGCAGGGGACACCACCCCACAGACAACATCGCCAGTCGTGCCGGCGCCAAGCCATGGCAAGACCCCCGCAACGCTACCGGACATGCCGGACATGCATATGGCACATGATCCGGACGACGACGACGATGGTAAATTTACCAACGTTGATAAGTACTTCAACGAACATGGGTACGGTGACGAATTCTTGGGGCCTCCTTCTCAAGAACCCAACCCTGCAAAAGACGATCTAGCTGGTACCGCGGAGAAATCCAATTGCAACAGGCGTCGTATGGCGTTCAGTTCTCAGGAGACGCCTCCAGCTGCTGCCTTCACCGAGCCTCAGATAGCCGAGGTGCGAAATATTATCAGCCACAACACACTCAAGAAGGCAGTCTCTGAGCAGAACTCGATCCCATTACAGCAGAAGAAGAAGGGACGGTAAAAAAGAGTAACAAGGGTGCGAGCCAGCCGGCACCGAGTACGATCCGTGCTGAGGACAGTCCACCTTCACCTAAGGATATCTCGAGGAGGGTGCATGTGGCGGGTAGGCCGATGCTACCGACTAATCTGCTCAATGCTGCAACCGGTGCTATGTGGAGTCTGCATGACAGTGTTCTTTCTTTGGAGAAGCGGCGTCTCTTCGAGAATGATGTGGCATACCCGGTTTTCGTGGCCAAGGTGCCAGAGGGCAAGGGCTTTGTGGATAGCGCCATCGGGGGTACGATCGTCCTGCGGTTTGATGACATCTTCGCTATGTTTAACCTTCACCCACTGCACTACACCTTCGTTCGGCTATTTTTGCTGAGTATGGAGATGCGGATCATTAGAGACAAGACCCAGGACATCGTGATAGTCGACCCCTTCTACATGCGTGCCAGGATCTTGGGCAGCGCTGGGGACCGGCAAGTCGCGAGTTCATACCTCGAAGGCGTCATTCTGGCAAACCAAGATAAGGATAACTTCCTCATGCCTTACTTTCCCGAGTAAGTCATCCCCTCACCGCCCCGTAACATATGATTTCTTAGATTTTGATCGTTCTTTTTTTCTAACATTCCGTGTTTTGTGCAGTGACACACATTGCACACTCATCCTCTAAAGGCCGAAATATTCCATGGCCATGTATTTCTACTCAGACCGTCAGTCGAAGAAAGACTACACAAATATCAAGAAAGTTCTTGATGATGTTCTCCCCGGCTACGCCAGATCTGGAGGCACCTTCAGCAGGCCAGTTCATAGGTACGGCAAGCACGTGTTCACCCACAATACGACGGTCCCCTGCGTCAAGCAGCCGTCTAGCGGTCAGAAGGATGCCTACTACGCCCTCCATCACATGCGGGCGATCGTACGGGACCATAATCACCTTCTGCTACCAAATAATCTCAAAGATTGGGCCGCACGCCTGTCGGCAATCCAGGACGCGGACATCAGACAAGAATTCTCTCGCATCCAATCGGAGTTTGTGAAAATCATCCATCAAGATGTCCTTTGTACCTCGGGGCAGTTCTACCTCAGATATCAACCGTCCAACAGTGAGATAGAAACAACGCTACAAATGCAGGCTGACAACGCCCGCGATTTCATGACCATCACGACAGACGGCGGCTACATCCACTCTCCGGTCCCTGAGTCGAGTCGAAAGTAGTGATGCTATGTGTAGTTCTGAAACATTGATTAGATCATGTTGTAATGAAACTTCAATGAACTTGTATGTCTCTTTGGTTTGGACAGTCGTTCAACTTAGATGTAATCGATGCTATTTATTAGTAGGACCATGAATCGTGCTATTAATGTCTTGCTTTTCAATTCCGATCCTTTTATTGCATACTTATATATTGCTTATGTATTGTCTGTTGTTTGGCTAGTGCATAGAGATGCCGTCGTATGTCGTTTACAAGGGTAAGGTTCCCGGAGTCTACGATGACTGGGAGGAGTGTCGGAGACAGGTTCACCGTTTCAGCGGTAACAGTTACAAAGGGTACACCACTACGGCGGAGGCGGAATCTAGATACGCGCGCTATCTAGCGGGAGAGAGGAGGGAGCGTTGGAGGAACCGGATGAAGACCAGTTTCATCGCGATGATGCTCATCGTGATGACCGTAGCTCTCTTCTATGTGATGTTTGTTTAGATGATCGATATCGACTTGTAATGTGAAGACAAACTCGCTACTCACGGTCTTGAGACTTGTAATGTTCTATCTTTGTTCGGTCTTTTGAATTCGGACACTAATATGACGAATTGTATTCGGAGACTAATCTTCTATTGTATTCGATGAATCTGCTGTTGCTGTGTGGTGCTGCTTATATTCTGTCCAATAATATATTTTGTAATCTGTGCAAAAATCAGAAAAGAAAAAAATAATAATCCCTAATATACATACTAATGGAGCATCACACCAACGTGCGCCATTAGTATGCCAAAGGATACTAATGGCGCATCACACCGCAGTGTGCCATTAGTATGCCAAAGGATACTAATGGCGCATCACCCCGCAGTGCGCCATTAGTATGCCAAAGGATACTAATGGCGCATCACCCCGCAGTGCGCCATTAGTATGGCAAAGCACATGGGTATATCACTACTGGAATCAGCTAATTTGCCATCTGCCGGCTCTTTGCCGTCTGCTAGCTGACGGCAAAGAAGCTCTTTGCCATCAGCTACCCAAAAGCAGACGGCAAAGAAACGGCAGACGGCAAAGAAGCTCTTTGCCATCTGCGAGCTCTTTGCCATCAGCCAGCCGACGGCAAAGAATCTTTGCCGTCCGCTGGCAGACGGCAAAGAGTGAGGTGGCCCCCACCCCCCGCCCGTTTGGAAAAAACTTAACGGCCCACCTCTTTGCCGTCCGCCAGCAGACGGCAAAGAGGCAAAAAGGGCGGACGGCAAAGATGGGCGGACGGCAAAGAGGGCACTACCTAACGGCCCGTACCCCCCCCCCCCCCCCGCCCGTTACTCACTTCTTCTCTCCTCGCCGTTCTCTCCTCCCACCCCGCCGCCGCCGCCGCCCGCCAGCCCCGCCCCGGCCCCCCGCCGCCCCGGCCCGACATCCACCGCACCCTCGCCGCCTCTTCCAGATTGCCCCGCCCACACCAGACGTGCCGCCGCCGCCGACCCCGTCCGGCGTAGCCGGCCTCCCCGCCGGCCCGACCCCCTCCCCAACCTCCATCGCGGCCCCGCCGCTCCTTCCACGTCGGCCAGCCACGCCGCGCCCGTCCAAGCCCCGTACCGCCGCGCCCGTCCCCGCCCCCGACGCCCGACCAACCGCCGCAGCCGCTGCAGCCGCGGGTTGACCGCCCCCCGAGGAGCGCCGCCCATCGCTGCCCCTCCCCTCCCCATCGCTGCGCCGCCTTGCTGCCGCCCCGTCGCCGCCCCCTCCCTGACCCGTCGCCGCCCCCCACGGTGAGCCCCTGCCGCCCCCCTGTGTCCTATTTTTTTTGTTTTTTTGATTTTCTTTTCTGTTTAGATAAGGTTTTTAGTTTAAGTTTTTTCAGTTTGGAATTAATTAGTTTAGGTTATTTAGTTTAATTAGTTTAGGTTTAATTAGTTTAAATAGTTTAGTTTTAATTAGTTTAGGTTTTTAGTTTAGGTTTAGGTTATATAGTTAGCTAGATTAGATTAATTAGATTGGATTATATTACACTAGTGTTAGGTTTTAGTTAAATAGTCATAATTAAAGGAAGTGAAAAAAGATGAAAAAAGAAGACGAAAAGTAGAATAAGTAGAAGGGGGAAGAAGAAGAAGAAGAAGAAGAAGAAGAAGAGGAGGAGGAGGAGGAGGAGGAGGAGGAGAAAGAAGAAGAAGAAGAAGAAGATGAAGAAGAAGAAGAAGAAGAAGAAGAAAAGAAGTAGAAGACGGGGGATGAGAAGAAGTAGAAGAATGAGAAGAAGTAGAAGTAGTAGAAGAATGAGAAGACCCCCTGACACCCTGACCCCCCAACCCCGACACCCGACCCCGACCCCGACTCCACCCCGACACCCGACCCCTAACCCCCTGACCCCGACACGACACCCCGACCCCCCGACCCCGAAACAGCACCCCGACCCCGACACGGCACCCCGACACCGACACGACACCCCGACCCCCGACACCCCGACCCCGAGACCCCGACCCCGACCCCGACCCCGACCCCGACCCCGACACCCCGACCCTGATCCTGACCCGACACCCCGATCCCTGAGGCAGATTGCTGTTATGTTTGCATTGTTTGCATATGTTTGCTTCTTTAATGATTCTAGTTGAGGATAGGACTATTGAATATGCAGAGGCATTTAGTATGCAATGTTGAATAATAATTTTATTGATTTTCTACAGTAGAGTATGATAAGGTTTTTGCATTGGTTTATACTAACTTATCTCACGAGTCCTTGTTGAGTTTTGTGTGGATGAAGCTTTTGAAATTTAGGGAGACCGTGATATGAGAGGAATTAAGGAGACACAAAAGCTCAAGCTTGGGGGTGCCCAAGGCATCCCAAGATAATATTTCCATAATTCTCAAGGGTCTATGCTTGGGGATGCCCCGGTTGGCATCTCACCTTTCTTCTTAGATAACTATCGGTTAGTATCGGTTGATCCTAAGTTTTTGCCTCTTCACGTGATGTTTGCTATTCTTAGAATGTCATTTTATTTTGTTTTGCTTTCTGTTTGAATAATATATGAAGATCTGAAATTATTAAATGGGAGAGTCTTCACATAGCTAAATAATTATTTAACTACTCATCCCTCTTCACTAATATCTTTTTGGAGTAGTTTGTCATTTACTCGTGTGCTTCACTTATATCCTATGAGTAAATAGTTGAATGATTTGAATATCATAAATCTGAAATTATTTATGTTTTATAAGCTTATCCTATGGGGAGTAATGACTTCACATATAAGAAGTAGAGGTGGTAAATTTATTGAAGGTTAGCAAACATTGTATTGGTCACTTGAACAATTCATGAAAGAATATTGAGGGAAGAGAGATTTCACATATAAATATACTATGTTGCACATCTTTTGTAATTGTGAGCACTCATTAAAATATGACATCTTAAAAGGTTGATGTTGGACAAGGAAGACAACATAATGGGTTATGTTTTGCTAAGCTTGCCTTTCCCCCTCATGCTAGCCAAATTATTTGCACCAAGTAAAGATACTACATGTGCTTCCAAACATCCCTTAAACCTGTATTGCCATGAGAGTCCACCATACCTACCTATGGATCGAGTAAGATCCTTCAAGTAAGTTGTCATCGGTGCATGCAATAAAAACTCTTCTCTAAATATGTATGATATATTAGTGTGGAGAAAAGAATCTTTATACTATCTTGTGATATGGAAGCAATAAAAGCGACGGACTGCATAATAAAGGTCCCTATCACAAGTGGCAATATAATGTGACATTCTTTCGCATTAAGATTTTCTGCATCCAAATATAAAAGCGCATGACAACCCATGATTCCCTCTGCGAAGGGCCTATCTTTTATTCTTGTCTTATACATTATGCAAGAGTCATGGTGATCTTCACCTTTCCTTTTTAAATTTTATCCTTTGGCAAGCACATTGTGTTGGAAAGATCTTGATATATATATATATATATATATATATATATATATATATATATATATATATAGTGATGCTATTCATCACCCAGGGTGCAGAATAAGTTATTCTTCACCCAAGGTAATCTTATGATCACTTCATAATTAAATTACATTTGGAATTCAAATACTTACGTTCCTATTGATTCACTACATAAAATTTGGTATAAGAAAATAAAATTATAGGTCATAAGACAAGAAAATTTGGAGTTTATGTATATTTGACACTATATTTTTATGTTTGTAATTTTACATAACATAAAATATTTTTTACGGCGATGATATATTTTCTTACGGTCTCTTTTTACGTCAGAAATAAGATAAAACTTACAGAACGTAAAATTACAGTGCACTGGTGGTAAAATATAGGGGGGTGAAGAATAACTATTCCTCACCCAGGGTGACGAATAGTCAATCCCTATATATATATATCCAATTGGATGTAAGGCATCATGAACTATTATTGTTGACATTACCCTTGAGGTAAAAGGTTGGGAGGCGAATCTATAAGCCCCTATCTTTCTCTGTGTTTGATTAAAACTTTGAACCCATAAATATCGCGTGAGTGTTAGCAATTGTGAAACACTGAATGGTAGTTGAGTATGTGAAGTTTGCTGAATCAAAGCTCTGACATAGACTCTTCCTGAAAATAAGATGAATTGTAATTGTTTGATGACTAATAACACGGTTTGTTAGTTTTCAAGAAAGTTTATGATCTATACTTTGACATGTGAATAGTTTGTTACTTGATCATGAAAAGTTTTATGAGATGAGCTACTGTTATGACATATGATGATGCTAGAAAAGGTGATTGAAATTATGATTGATCAAGCTTGTGCACCTGCTAGCATTCACACTTCATAAATTATTTCTTTTATCATTTACCTACTCGAGGACGAGCAGGAATTAAGCTTGGGGATGCTGAAAAGTCTCCAACGTATCTATAATTTATGAAGTATTTATGCTATTATATTCTCTGTTTTGGATGTTTATGGGCTTTACTAAACACTTTAATATTATTTTTGGGACTAACCTATTAACCGGAGGCCCAGCCCAAATTGTTGTTTTCTTGCCTATTTCAGTGTTTCGAAGAAAAGGAATATCAAACGGAGTCCAAACGGAATGAAACCTTCGGGAGAATTATTTTTGGAACGGAAGCAATCTAGGAGACTTGGAGTAGACGTCAGGGAAGCTTTGAGGAAGCCACGAGGCAGGAAGACGCGCCCTACCCCCCTGGGCGTGCCCCCACCCTCGTGGGCCCCTCTTGGATCCCCTGACCGACTTCTTTCGCCTATATATGTCCATATACCCTAAAAACATCGGGGAGCACAATAGATCGGGAGTTCCACCGCTGCAAGCCTCTATAGCCACCAAAAACCAATCGGGACCCTGTTCCGGCACCCTACCGGAGGGGGGAACCCTCACCGGTGGCCATCTTCATCATCCCGGCGCTCTCCATGACGAGGAGGGAGTAGTTCACCCTCGGGGCTGAGGGTATGTACCAGTAGCTATGTGTTTAATCTCTCTCTCTCTCTCGTGTTCTTGAGGTGGTACGATCTTGATGTATCGCGAGCTTTGCTATTATAGTTGGATCTTATTATGTTTCTCCCCCTCTACTCTCTTGTAATGGATTGAGTTTTTCCTTTGAAGTTATCTTATCGGATTGAGTCTTTAAGTATTTGAGAACACTTGATGTATGTCTTGCATGTGCTTATCTGTAGTGACAATGGGATATTCACGTGATCTACTTTTATGTGTGTTTTGGTGATCAACTTGCGGGTTCCGTACAATTGTGAACTTATGCATAGGGGTTGGCACACGTTTTCGTCTTGACTCTCCGGTAGAAACTTTGGGGCACTCTTTGAAGTACTTTGTGTTGGTTGAATAGATGAATCTGAGATTGTGTGATGCATATCGTATAATCATACCCACGGATGCTTGAGGTGACATTGGAGTATCTAGGTGACATTAGGGTTTTGGTTGATTTGTGTTTTAAGGTGTTATTCTAGTACGAACTCTTGAATAGATCGATCAGAAAGGATAACTTTGAGGTGGTTTCGTACCCTACCATAATCTCTTCGTTTGTTCTCCTCTATTAGTGACTTCGGAGTGACTCATTGTTGCATGTTGAGGGATTGTTATATGATCTAATTATGTTTTTATTGTTGAGAGAACTTGCACTAGTGAAAGTAGGAACCCTAGGACACTAGTAGAAAAGAGGGCTTTGGTTCATGCCCGGTCAGCCCATTAGTCCCGGTTCAGTCCAGACCATCTACCAATGGGGGCACTGGTCCCGGTGCGTAAGGCCAGGGGCCTGCCGGGCCTCGTGGGGGCATTGGTCCCGGTTCGTCTGGCCCCTTTGGTCCCGGTTGGTGGGACGAACCGGGACCAATGGGCCTCGCTCCTGGCCCACCACCATTGGTCCCGGTTGGTGGCTTGAACCGGGACCACAGGCTGCCCTTTAGTCCCGGTTCATGCCACGAACCGGGACCAATGAGGTGCCTTTATATACCCCTCGCCCGCGAGCAGAGCAGTCCAGTGCTCTGTTTTTCTCTGGCCGGCGAGGGGAGGGCTTTGTGGTGCTCTAGCTCACATCCTATGCACATGAGGTGTTCGATGAAATGCCCGAGCCACACTAGTTAAGCTTTCTCCGATCGAAGCTCGACCTCAAAGCTCCATTTTCCTCGAGATTTGTCTAGGTTTAGTGGCCTGTCACGTCCCGTTCCTGTCTTCACCGCCGTCGATCGCCCGCGCCGAACTCGTCGCCGGCACCACCGTGGTGAGCCACTTGTTCTTATCTTCTTTCAGAAAGAAAAAAAATTCTCACTTTAGATAGATACTTGTCTAATTTTCTTACTATTGTATTGCTTGTTATTATATAGTGCGATGGTTTTGGTATCCGGCCCCGTCGGCCCTCGTCCTGTCTATGATTCGGATGTGGTATATATTATCTTTATAACTATTGGTTCATTTATTTTTTATCAAAAATATGCCGACCAACGTGACATAGATTTTATTTATCTAGGAGGTACGTGAACCGGAAGTTCCAACCGACCCTATTGTCGAGAGGTTAAATTTAGTTGAAGAAGAAAACAATTTCTTGAAGGAAAAAATAAAAAAAATTGAGGAGGAGAAGATGATATTGGAGTTGCATGTTGCGGATGTCGTCGATGATCACAAGATGGATGCAATGCGCTTGAAGATTAGAAAGATTAGAAAATATGCCATTCATACCGAGGCTTGGTATCATTATGCCGTTGGATCAATTGTTACCTTGGTTGCGATTATGATCGCATTTGTTTTCGCATTGAAAAGTTTTACATAGTTTCAATGTATGGTTTAATTAATTAGATGCTCTGGAGAGCTATATGTTGTTAGATGAGAACTATGTATGTACTTTGGTTTTAATGTGATGATGAACTTCTATTAATTTGGTCACTTAATTATTTATTCATGATGTTCTGTAATGGTTTTTGACACACTTAATTATATATAATGCACGCAGATGAACAGGCAATGGATGTACGGTGACAGACACACCTCCGAGTACATTAAGGGCGTGCATGATTTTCTCGAAGTGGCTGAGGCAAACAAGCAGAATGGTTTTATGTGTTGTCCATGCCCTAAATGTGGGAATACGAAGTCTTACTCTGGCCGGAAAATCCTTCACACCCACCTGCTTTACAAGGGTTTCATGCCACACTATAATGTTTGGACGAGGCACGGAGAAATAGGGGTTATGATGGAAGACGACGAAGAAGAAGAGGACGATGACAACTATGTGCCCCCTGAATACGGTGATGCTGCAACGGGGGAAGCTGCTGAAGATCAAGAGGAACCGGACGATGTGCCCAATGATGCTGCAACGGGGGAAGCTGCTGAAGATCAAGAGCAACCAGTGCCCGATGAAGATGATCTCTGCTGGGTCATTGTCGATGCAAGGACGCAATGCGAAAGTCAAAAGGAGAAGCTGAAGTTCGATCGCATGTTAGAGGATCACAAAAAAGGGTTGTACCCCAATTGCAAAGATGGCAACACAAAGCTCGGTACCGTACTAGAATTGCTGCAGTGGAAGGCAGAGAATGCGGTGCCTGACAAAGGATTTCAGAATCTATTGAAAATATTGAAGAAGAAGCTTCCAAAGGATAACGAATTCCCCGATAGTACATACGCAGCAAAGAAGGTCGTATGCCCTCCAGGATTGGAGGTGCAGAAGATACATGCATGCCCTAATGACTTCATCCTCTACCGCGGTGCGTACAAGGATCTGAACGCATACCCGGTATGCGGTGCGTTGCGGTATAAGATCAGACTAGATGACCCTGGTGATGTTGACGGCGAGCCCCCCGGGAAGAGGGTTCCTCCGAAGGTGATGTGGTATGCTCCTATAATACCACGGTTGAAACGTCTGTTCAGAAACGAAGAGCATGCCAAGTTGATGCGGTGGCACACTGAGGATCGTAAGAAAGACGGGAAGTTGAGAGCACCCGCTGACGGGTCGCTCTGGAGAAAAATCGAGAGAAAGTACTGGGCTGAGTTTGCAGTTGACCCAAGGAACGTATGGTTTGGTTTAAGCGCGGATGGCATTAATCCTTTCGGGGAGCAGAGCAGCAATCACAGCACCTGGCCCTTGACTCTATGTATGTATAACCTTCCTCCTTGGATGTGCATGAAGCAGAAGTTCATTATGATGCCAGTTCTCATCCAAGGCCCTAAGCAACCCGACAACGACATTGATGTGTACCTAAGGCCATTAGTTGAAGAACTTTTATAGCTGTGGAATGGAAACGGTGTACGTACGTGGGATGAGCACAAACAGGAGGAATTTAACCTGCACGCATTGCTGTTTATAACCATCAACGATTGGCCCGCTCTTAGTGACCTTTCAGGACAGACAAACAAGGGATACCACGCATGCACGCACTGTTTAGATGACACTGAAAGTATATACCTGGACAAATGCAGGAAGAATGTGTACCTGGGCCATCGTCAATTTCTTCCGACCAACCATCAATGTCGAAAGAAAGGCAAGCATTTCAAAGGCGAGGCAGATCACCGGAAGAAGCCCGCCATGCCTACCGGTGATCACGTACTTGCTATGGCCAATGATTTGCACATAATCTTTGGAAAGGGTCCCGGCGGACTAGCTGTTCCGAATGACGCTGAGGGATACGCACCCATGTGGAAGAAGAAATCTATATTTTGGGACCTACCCTACTGGAAAGAACTAGAGGTCCGCTCTTCAATCGACGTGATGCACGTGACGAAGAACCTTTGCGTGAACCTGCTAGGCTTCTTGGGCGTGTATGGGAAGACAAAAGATACACCTGAGGCACGGGAGGACCTGCAACGTTTGCACGAAAAAGACGGCATGCCTCCGAAGCAGTATGAAGGTCCTGCCAGCTACGCTCTTACGAAAGAAGAGAAAGAAATCTTCTTTGAATGCCTGCTCAGTATGAAGGTCCCGACTGGCTTCTCGTCGAATATAAAGGGAATAATAAATATGCCAGAGAAAAAGTTCCAGAGCCTAAAGTCTCATGACTGCCACGTGATTATGACGCAACTGCTTCCGGTTGCATTGATGGGGATTCTACCGGAAAACGTCCGATTAGCCATCGTGAAGCTATGTACATTCCTCAATGCAATCTCTCAGAAGGTGATCGATCCAGAAATCATACCAAGGCTAAGGAGTGATGTGGCGCAATGTCTTGTCAGTTTCGAGCTGGTGTTCCCACCATCCTTCTTCAATATCATGACGCACGTCCTAGTTCATCTAGTCGATGAGATTGTCATTCTGGGGCCTGTATTTATACACAATATGTTCCCCTTTGAGAGGTTCATGGGAGTCCTAAAGAAATATGTCCGTAACTGCGCTAGGCCAGAAGGAAACATCTCCATGGGCCATCAAACAGAGGATGTCATTGGGTTTTGTGTTGACTTCATTCCTGGCCTTAAGAAGATAGGTCTCCCTAAATCGCGGTACGAGGGGAGACTAACTGGAAAAGGCACGCTAGGAGCGGACTCAATAATATGTAGGGACGGGCATTCTTGGTCTCAAGCACACTACACAGTTCTACAGAACTCTACCTTGGTGACCCCGTATGTGGATGAACACAAGAACATTCTGCACTCCAAGCACCCGGAGCAGTGTGACGACTGGATTACATGTGAACACATCAGGACATTCAGCAGTTGGTTGGAAACACGTCTCAGAGGTGACACCACTGTTTGTGATGAGTTGTACTCGTTGTCCAGGGGACCATCTTCGACTGTATTGACTTACAAAGGATACGAGATAAATGGGAATACATTTTACAAGATCACCCAAGATCAAAAGAGCACCAACCAAAACAGCAGTGTCCGCTTTGATGCAGCAACTGAGAGGGGAAAGGACACATATTATGGTTACATAATGGACATATGGGAACTTGACTATGGACATGATTTTAAGGTCCCTTTGTTTAAGTGCAAATGGGTCAATCTGTCAGGAGGCGGCATACAGGTAGACCCACAGTACGGAATGACAACAGTGGATCTGAACAATCTTGGGTACACTGACGAACCGTTCGTCCTAGCCAATGATGTGGCACAGGTTATCTATGTGAAGGACATGTCTACCAGACCGAGAAAAATAAAAGATAAGGAAGCGAATACATCATACGATGAGCCAAATCGCCACATAGTTCTTTCAGGAAAAAGGGACATTGTGGGAGTCGAGGGCAAGACAGACATGTCTGAAGATTATGAAAAGTTTCATGAAATTGCTCCCTTCAAAGTCAAGGCTGACCCAAGCATCCTGATAAACGATGAAGATTATCCATGGTTACGGTGATATAAGCAAATGACACAAGCGAAGAAAAAGTGAAGACTTTCTCCCGCAACTATTATGATCATACCATGCCAACTTTGTAACAGACGAGTATGATACCATTGTCCGTTTTGTACACGAAGTGCATCCAGTTTTTGCCGTAACCCTCTCAACTTTCTTGCACATGCTATGTGGATGAAATGATGATACCATGCCAACTTTCAACCTTTTCAGAGTTCATTTGAAATGCTTTTCAATATCAGGGTCTTATAGCTGAAAATAATCAATAAATGCATGAAAAATAACAAATGAAGTCAGAAATGGTTGAAAATTGATGATGTGGCTTTGAATGGTGCATTTTGAACACACAAAAAGTCAGGAGTTCAAATAAGTTTTAAATAATGAAATCCCCTTGTAACAGATGAGTTTCCGTATGAAATCCTGATACTTCGAAAGAGATTGTCCGTTTTGTACACGAAGTGCATCCAGTTTTTGCCGTAACCCTCTCAACTTTCTTGCACATGTTATGTGGATGAAATGATGATACCATGCCAACTTTCAACCTTTTCAGAGTTCATTTGAAATACTTTTCAATTTTAGGGTCTTATAGCTCAAAATAATCAGTAAATGCATGAAAAATGGTGCATGAAAAATAACAAATAAAATAAAGAAGTAATTAGAAACAAAATAATATAAACTTTAATAAAATATATAAGTAGAAACAAAATAAAATAAACTTTAATAACATAAATAAAATTTATGAAACTAAAATTATCAAAGTATTTTCTGTTCAAAACATTATAAGCAACCTCTAGTATTATTGAAACTAAAATTATATAAAATTGATGCAACTAAAATTGTCGAAGTATTTTCTATTCAAAATCATTGAAAGCAAAAATAATTTTCATGAAGAACTTTTTTTGTTAGAAACTTTAATAGCAAAAAGAATTATCATAAAGTAAAATAAATAAGTAATTAGAAACAAAATAAAATAAATTAAATAAGTTTTTTGTTGTAAGTAGAAACAAAACAAAATAAATAAAGAAAAAAAGGAAACAAAAAACAGGCAAAAAATACAAATTATGCCACCTACTGGGCCACCACGGCCTGAATACGACTAGAAACCCATCCATGGGCCAGGATTGAGGCCCGTAGAAGGCCCAGTAGGCCCACAGGCATGTATAGAGAGGTTAGGCCTGTAAGCCTGCTTTAGAGAGGAGCTCGACAGCTCAGGTGCGCCGCACCTTATAAACACGTGTGGCTCTCTCTCAGCTAGCGAGGTGGGACTAAACTCCCACCACCATGCCGCTGTGCAAGGCTTTCCGTCCCGGTTGGTGCCACCAACCGGGACCAAAGGCCGCTGCTTCCCGCCCTATGGGTTGCTGAAAAGAGACCTTTGGTCCCGGTTGGTGGCACAAACCGGGACTAAAGGGGTCATTGGTCCGCGGAGAAGCTCGACGAATGGAGAGCCACCATTCGGAGCCTCGTCGCCGTCGCCAACAAAGATGATGCGCGACCGGCGGGGCCCTCGGGCCGGCGCTACATCGAGCCACCACATGCAAGCGGTGGGAGGACCGGGGGAGCTGCAGCTACAGTACACTCTCCTCCCCCGCGCCAGTTGCCGCCGGTGCCGGTCCGTCGTGACGACGCATGTGATAACATTTCCATAGCATCGTCGGACGCAGGAACCCACCGCGACCAGCCCCAAGTTCTTCGAGAGAGAACCCATGAAGACGCTCGAACCACCATCGAGCACCGGTGCGATACACGCCACCAGTCGAATAAGCGGGCAGGACCCGCTATGGACCACCCAGCACCGGGGGCTCCGGCGGCCTACCTTACCAGGGGGGCTTGCCCAGCCTTTACCCGTGAGCTGCTGTAGTTCCAGTGGCCGTCCCATCTCACGTTCAAGCCCGACGTTGGCGAAAAGTACAGCGGCAAGACCCATCCGTCAGAGTTCCTCAGCATCTACACCATCGCGATGCAAGCTGCTGGAGCTCGCGACAACAAGGTGCTTGCCAATTACTTCCCATTGGCACTGAAGCCCAACGTCATGTCATGGTTGATGCACTTGCCAGCGGATTCCATATCTTCTTGGTCAGATCTGTGCCATGAGTTTGTGGGTGCCTTCACAGGAGGCCATCAAGCTCATGGCCAGGCCACTGATTTGCATATCATTCCCAGAAGGAAGGGGAAACCCTGCGCAAGTACATACAGAGGTTCAGCCGGGTGCAGTACAACATCCCCGACGTTCATCCCGCCGCCGTGATTAGCGCGTTCCATCAGAACATGCGCAATCGCAAGATGCGCGAAGAGCTGGCGATGAACAAGGTTAAGGATGTGGCCGAACTTTATGTCTGGCCGATAGGTGCGCCCGGGCTAAAGAGGGAAGGAAGTACCCCGGCGAGGACACCGGCATGGAAACCGACTATACTGATGAAGACATCGCCGCCCCGGCGAAGAAGGGTCGGTGTCGCAACAGGAAACGCAAGGGCAAGGCCGTGCTTGCCGTCGAGGGATCCAACGACACCGGTGCTACCAAGAAGGTCAACGCAGACGACCACGGCAAGGAGATTGTCGGGTGCGCCGCCTGCCGGGCCTTGGCAGCTGCCGACAAGCCAGGAGGCTCCGACAAGCAGTATTGCAATATCCACCACACCAAGGGCCACGACGTCCAGAACTGGTGACAGGTCGAGCTGCTTGCCGAAAAGCAAAAGGCCGAGTATGAGAGGCGGGACAAGGAGAAGGGTCAAGACGGTGCCGAAGGATCCAGCAAGAAGCGTGGCGGCCAAGGAGGCCGCCATGGCAAGGATAGCCAGCAAGAGAAGCCCGCTCGGGGCTGTGACAAGAAGCAAGAAGACGATGATCATGACGAGGACGACGAGTCCGGCGAGCAAGAGTTTCAGAAGGCTATGGAGGCCATGTGCGTCGATGGTGGTGCCTCGCTGCACACTTCTCACCGCCAGCTCAAGCAGTGGGCGCGTGAGATCATAGCAGCGGAGCCATCGTTCGACGCTCAGAGGCCGCCGAAGTGGTCCAGCACGCTCGTCATCTTTGACGCCAAGGACCACCCTGATCGCACCACTGCGGTCGGGTGTTTGCTGTTGTTGGTCTCACCAATGATACGCAACCTCAAGGTGAACAAGATGTTGGTTGATGGCGGGGCCGGTCTGAACTTGATCTCGCCCGTTGTGATCAAGAGGCTGCAAATTCCCGACGGAGACAGCCACATTTCAAGGGGTCAACCTGGGAAGAAGCCAGACGAAGGGGAAGGTCACATTGCCTGTGATGTTTGGAGGCGAGTTGAACTACAGGACGGAGAGGATTGTCTTCGATGTAGCCGAGATCCCCTTGCCCTACATTGGGATCCTCGGCCGCCCGGCACTAGCCAAGTTCGTGGCGGCGTTGCATTACGCCTACAACACGTTGAAGATGCCTGGGCCGATGACCATCATCACCGTCCCCTACGATAGGAAGGATGCGCCGACCTATGCCGACCTACTCTACCGGGAAGCAGTTGCAGCAGCTGCCACCAAGGCACTTGCTCCTGCCGCTGAAGCCCCAGGGGGGAGAAGAAGCCCGACAAGACCTCCTGCACCCACTCCGGCAAGCGCACCTCTTCGGAGTGTTGTGCTACCGTCGAGGATGTGTTAGAGAGCTCCACCGGCAAGAGCAAGAAATCCAGAGCTGCACCACCACAGACCAAGAAGGTGTCCGTCAGGGAGGATGGCACGGGTGGGGCTTTTACCATAAGCTCCACCCTCGACAGCAAAGAGGAAGGCGCGCTCGTCACCTTCCTGCGGGCGAATGTTGATGTGTTTGCATGGCAAGCATCCGACATCCCCGGTGTTCCCACGGAGGTGATTGAGCACCACCTAGCTGTCTGTCCTCATGCGCGGCCCGTCAAGCAGAAGGTCAGGAAGCAGGCTCTGGAAAGGCAAGAGTTTATCACAGAGGAGATCAGGAAGTTGGAAGCAGCAGGCTTGCTGAGGGGAGTGCTCCATCTGACGTGGTTGGCCAATCCGGTGGTGGTGCGCAAGGCAAACGGGAAGTGGAGGTCGTGTATTGACTACACAGATATCAATAAGGCTTGTCCTAAGGACCCCTTCCTGTTGCCGCGCATCGACCAGATTGTTGACTCCACGGCCGAGTGTGATCTGTTATCATTCCTCGAGGCCTACTCGGGCTACCACCAGATCTTCATGACAAGAGAAGAAGACGAGAAGACATCATTCATCACCCCATGTGGTACGTATTGCTTTTTACGGATGCCTTTCGGGTTGAATAGTGCTAGCTGAACGTTTGCAAGAGCGGCCCAAATTGGTTTTGAACCCCAGCTACATAGAAATATGGAAGCCTACATGGATCACATAGTGGTCAAAACCAAGGACAAGGCAACTCTTGTAAAAGACTTAGAAGAGACGTTTGCCAACCTGCGCAAGATCAACCTCAAGCTGAACCCTGAGATGTGTGTCTTCGGTGTTCCGTCCGGCAAACTTATCGGGTTCTTTGTGTCGCAGCGTGGGATCGAGGCAAACCCAGACAAGATCAAGGTTATCGAGCAGATTGAGGCGCCCAAGCGGATCAAGGATGTGTGTCGCTCACTGGCTGCATTGCCGCCATGAGCCGATTCATCTCCAAGACTGCCGAGCGCGCCCTTCCCTTTTTCAAGATTTTGAAAAAGGCGGGCCCAATGGAGTGGACCCCGGAGGCCGAAGTAGCACTGCAGGATCTAAAGAAATACCTCTCTTCTACGCCAGTACCGGTGGCGCATAAACCACAAGAGCCGTTGCTGCTGTATCTGGCGGCGACGAATCAAGTAGTCAGGGCCGCGCTGGTGGCACAGAGGGAGGTCGACGAAGAGGCAGTGGCAACGGCAGGACCGGCTGATGGCACGTCAGAGATTCCCCCAGCTGGGCCGGGTGCCGGCAAGGCAAGGCCCCCGGCAGAGTCTGACGCCATCGGGGCAGGGCCCGCGCAGCCAAGTGAAGTGGTGCAGAAGAAGATGATGATGCAGCACCCGGTTTACTTTGTCAGCTCCCTCTTGCAGGGAGCTAGGTCAAGGTACTCCGGTGTGCAGAAATTGCTCCTCGGCCTCGTCATGGCCTCGAGGAAGCTGCGTCATTACTTCCAAGTCCATGAGATCACCATCATCACCCGCCTCCCGTTGCAACGGATACTGCACAACCCAGACGCAACCGGAAGGATTGTGGAGTGGGCCTTGGAGTTGTCAAGCTTTGGGTTGAAGTTTGAAAGTACTTCGACAATCCAGAGCAGAGTCTTGGCGGAGTTCATTGCAGAGTGGACCTCGACGACCAACCAAGAAATCTAGGAGACCGCTCTCCCCAGCAAAGAAGCAAGCCGCGACTGGATCATGTACTTTGATGGGGCTTTCTGGCTGCAAGGCGCCGGTGCCGGTGTGCTGCTTGTCGCACCCATCGGAGAGCACCTCAAGTATGTGATCCAGATGCACTTTCTCAGGAAGATGTCTACAAACAACGATTCTGTGTACGAGGGGCTGCTTGCCGGTCTCAGGATCGCGGCGGACCTCGGGGTTAAGAAGCTTATCATCAGGGGTGATTTGCAGCTTGTCGTCCGACAAGTCAACAAAGATTACCAGAGCCCGTTGATGGAGGCCTATGTAGATGAGGTGAGGAAGCTGGAGGAGTGCTTTAACGGTATACAAGCGGAGCACGTCCCCCGAGCGGAGAATGACATCGTTGACTACCTGTCAAAGCGCGCTGCATTCAAGCTACCTGTGGAACCAGGTACCTTTTTGCTTCGGTTAATTCAACCATCCGTCGAACCATCAACGGAACAGAACAAGCGGAGGAAATCAGGCCCCGACAAATACATTCCGGCTGAGCCCCCAGGGGCCGCCGGCTAAGGTGGTGCCGCGGATTCTGAGCCTGCCGAGGGGCAGCTAGCTCTGGCTGGGCGCCAGGCCCTAGTCGTAGAGATCCGGTCGGCCAAGAATTCCATCAAGTTGACACCGAAGTGGGAAGGCCCTGATCGGGTAATACGATTCACCAGGCCCGGCGTAGTCCGCCTGGAGACTGAAAGATGCTGTCCCAGTGAGCAACTCCTGGAACATCGAACATCTTCGCAAGTTTTACCCATAAGGTGCGGCTACCGGGCCTCCCGGCAAGCCACCTTTTGTACAAGCTTTTCCGGCAAGGCATGTAACCCTCTGTACAAAGCTAGGCGCAGACCCTGAGCATAAATAAACGAAGAACTGGCGCCCTAAGTTATAGCATGCATGCTAGTTTGAGTCTCTCCCTTGGTTAGGGTTGATAGTGCTTAGCGGCGACTAACCCCCAGCCTAGAGGTCGAGTTTGCGTCATTCTGTCCTCTTTGGTTCGCAGGGCACATGGACACTTCTGCTGAGCCGCTTGGGAAGAAGGGACGTGCTGTCGAGCGGCGACCCTCGCCCCCACCATCGAAGGGCCTGCGCCCCCTCTCGCCATGACGGGTGGAAGGAAGGAGCGGAAGTGGAAGAAGATGGATGCTGGGAGAATGTGGGAGTGCCATCCCCCTCCCTGGTTCTTATAAAGGGGCGGGGTCGAGGCTCGGCCGCCCCGCTCAATCAATCCGGTCATCAGGGGCGCAGGGGATCTGGACCGACCCGCGGCCCCAATCGGCGACGGCCCGGTTTCCCGCCTCCACGCCTGCCACCTGCATGAAGGGCACGTGGCGAGCAAGCAGAGTCAAAGGGACAGGTGAGACAACCGTTCCCCACCCCGTGATCGTGGGGCGTGGGCGCCTTGAAAACCGCGACCCGAGTCCACTCTGTAAATGAGCCGCGCCTCCACGCCTCCCTCTTTTCATGGGGAGGCGCGAGCCGCCTCTTTAGTACGATGTGACGCATGCGCAGATCCTTGCTGAGGCGGCCTCCGCAGCCCCGACAAGAGCCTTGCAGGGGCAAATTGCCCAACACCAGCAAAGCGAACCTCCCTTGAGCCCACGGTTTCCAACTCAACCAACTACATTGGAACCAGGGCTCATGAGGCACCTCTGTGGTGGCATGCAGATCTTCGTCAAGATCATAAACAAATGAGATCAGATGAGGATAAGAAGACGATGACCCTCGGCAGGATCCTACCCGAGGAGATCCACAAGACCCCCGGCAAGCGCCTTGCCGGGGACGACTGCAACGCCAATGGCAAGACCCTTGCTGGCCCCCGGGCAAGAACCTTGCCGAGGGCATCAGTGGGGCCATTGCCAGGCATGCACCAGCCAAGACTCCGCCGCCGTTCGGATGCAGCTGCCAGCCCAACCAGCTGGGCAGGCACCCGCGTGGCAACATGCGGCTTCCAGACCAACTCAGCAAGCACCTGCATGGTGGCATGCAGATCTTCATGAAGACCCTGCCACCGCTCCACCTCAGCAGCCTGCCTGCCTACACGGTGCTGCACGTATCTCTGGCCTGGGCGCGTGTCGAAGCGAGGCGGAGCGGCGACGGACGGGATGGGCCTCGTTCCCGTCCTCGATAAAGCTAATCGACACCTAAGTAGCGAATTAAATGCGCTTTGTCCCGTAATGCCGGGCGATAAGGTCACGCATTGTAGTCGTTTCGAGCTCCTATGTGCCATGGTGGCAATCCCTTTTGCCTATAAAAGGAGGCCCGAGGCGACCAGGAGAGGGATTCGGCTCTTTGAACGACGCAGCCACCATAGCTAGTTCGAGAGCTCAAGAACACTCTGAAATACATCCACCAAAGCAGGACTAGGGTATTACGCATCTTCGCGGCCCGAACCTTGATAAACGATCTTTGTGCTAGCTCCTAATCTCACTCTTCTCACAACCCCGCGCCCGTCGATCGTAGAAGGGATTCCAGTGATCCCATAGGTGTCGTTCCCACCGACATAGAGCATCCAACCACTTATTGCAGAGTGTAATCAACATATTCATGTTGTTAAGGTTTCCACCAACATTTTTAAGAGGTTCAATAAAAAAATTCAATTCATAATTTCTCTCTATAATTTCATAAGCAATATTAGGGTCAACTTCAATGAACTTCCTTTTGGCAGAAAATCAAGGAGTTGTCTGTGGGTAAGGTAAGCCCAACATAAAAATAGCAAAGTAAAATCTTGAAATCTCCCTCTATGGTGCAACTACGATAAGATTCTACCATCCTATACCAAGCATCTTTTAAGCTTTCTCCTTGTCTTTGTTTGAAGTGGAGAACTTCAAAATCAGGAGTACTAATAGTGATAGAAGGACTAGCCATGACAACGAAACAAATGATCTAACACACGGACACACAAGAAGCAAGCGGAAAGAGATGGGCGGAAAAAAGAGGGCGAATGAAACGGCAAAGGGTGAAGTGGGGGAGAGGAAAATGAGACGCAAATGGCAAATAATGTAATGCGAGGGAGAAGAGTTTGTGATGGGTACTTGGTATGTCTTGACTTGTGCGTAGATCTCCCCTGCAACGGCACGAGAAATCCTTCTTGCTACCTCTTGAGCATGCGTTGGTTTTCCCTGGAAGAGGAAAGGATGATGTAGCAAAGTAGCGTAAGTATTTCCCTCAGTTTTTGAGAACCAAGGTATCAATCTAGTAGGAGACTACACGCAAGTCCCTCGTACCTGCACAAACAATCAAGAACCTTGAACCAACGCGATAAAGGGGTTGTCAATCCCTTCAAGGCCACTTGCAAGAGTGAGATCTGATAGAGATAATGAGATAAATATTTTTCCTATTTTTGTTGTATAGATTGAAAAGTAAAGATTGCAAAATAAACGGTGACAGAAATAGCTAGTTGACGGGAGATTAATATGATGGAAGATAGACCCGGGGGCCATAGGTTTCACTAGTGGCTTCTCTCAAGATAGCATAATTTATGATGGGTGAACAAATTACTGTCGAGCAATTGATAGAAAAGCGCATAGTTATGAGAATATCTAGGCATGATCATGTATATAGGCATGACGTCCGTGACAAGTAGACCGAAACGATTCTGCATCTACTACTATTACTCCACACATCGACCTCTATCCAGCATGCATCTAGAGTATTAAGTTCATAAGAACAGAGTAACACATTAGGCAAGATGACATGATGTAGAGGGATAAACTCAAGAAATATGATATAAACCCCATCTTTTTATCCTCGATGGCAACAATACAATACATACCCTGCTGCCCCTGCTCTCACTTGGAAAGGACACCGCAAGATTGAAACCAAAGCTAAGCACTTCTCCCATTGCAAGAAAGATCAATCTAGTAGGCCAAACCAAACTGATAATTCGAAGAGACTTGAAAAGATATTTAAATAATGCATAAAAGAATTCAGAGAAGAATCAAATATTGTTCATAGATAATCTTGATCATAAACCCACAATTCATCGGATCTCGACAAACACACCGCAAAAAGTGTTACATCGAATAGATCTCTGAGAGAATCGAGGAGAACTTTGTATTGAGATCCAAAGAGAGAGAAGAAGCCATCTAGCTAATAACTATGGATGCGAAGGTCTGTGGTAAACTACTCACACATCATCAAAGAGGCTATGGTGTTGATGTAGAAGCCCTCCATGATCGCCCCCTCCGGTGGAGCGCCGGAAAAGGCCCCAAGATGGGATCTCACGGGTACAGAAGGTTGCGGCAGTGGAAATAGGGTTTCGTGGTCCTGGATGTTTTCAGGGTATATGAGTATATATAGGCGAAGGAAGTAGGTCGGTGGAGCCACGAGGGGCCCACGAGGGTGGGGGGCACGCCTACCGCCCCCGGGCGCGCCCTCCTGCCTCATGGCTTCCTCGTTGCTTCCTTGACGTCCACTCCAAGTCTCCTGGATTGCGTTTGTTCCAAAAACGATCCTCGCGAAGGTTTCATTCCGTTTGGACTCCATTTGATATTCCTTTTCTGCGAAACACTTAAATAGGCAAAAAAACAACAATTTGCAGTGGGCCTTCGGTTAATAGGTTAGTCCGAAAAATAATATAAAAGTGCATAGTTAAGCCCATTAAACATCCAAAACAGATAATATAATAGCATGGAACAATCAAAAATTATAGATACGTTGGAGACGTATCAAACGTCACAGTTTGGTCCATGGTTACCAAAGAAACGTGTCGCGCCATTGTACGGTCTATAAGAGATCACCTCTACTCACTTCATAACATTCCACTTGTCAAGAACTGAATAGGTCTCCACCTAGCAATAACCAGGAACTGATGTTTGTTTTAGTGCCATCTTCTCTCATTCATAGTCACATATTGTTTTTCGAGCACTTATTCACCAGTCAATCTCCTATCTTTTAAGGAATGCACATCGGTGAAGTACATTTGAAATGCCCGGATTTTGAGATGAGCATAACTGGCGATCCTCATCCGACCACACATGATGCGAGGTTCTCTGCAGCTGCCAATATGATACTGGAGCTTGGCAAGAAGGCGGAGGAAAAAGGACAAAATGATAACTGATGCAAAGTTGCTAGCTGGGAACTAGTAGGCGCTGGGACCAATATTCGTATGGAGTGAAATAAAGCCACTTAGCTATTTGTTGTTCTGATGTATGAATGTTATAATGATTTGTGTTGTATGAGTTTGTATTGTATTGCGTTGTGCACGTGCGTGCTAACGATGTGCTCAAACGAATTATTTTACTGAGTTTTCCTTTTTTGGGGGAACTTGTTCAAACTTGCTTTTGGGTGGAATTTCCCTTATGTGCATATGAGTGGGTTACATTTTCCCAAAATTGTAGCACTTTTTGGAAGGTTGCTTATTATTGCTAATTTAGCAATTGCATTCCTGTTTATCTTGATAGGTTTTGCGAGTGATGCATTTTGGAGCTTGAATTTTAAAAATATCAAAAACCATAGTTTGAATTTTAAAAAAATCATAGGTTTTTACTAGCACATATGCCCGTGCGTTGCAATGGGACAAATTGATATTTTGTGCAAGCATAATGTCCCACAACATCGGATTCACTATGAAGAACATGCTGCAGTGCAACATCTTTCTACAAAATGAACATCAAGAAATACGTTGCAATTTAGTCGTGTTCATATTTTCTTTGTCAGGCATAATCTCCCACTGATTTCATTTTAGTATAATCCTTTTTAATGGAATTTAAGTATAATCCTTACATTAATTACCATGATGTCCTCATCCGTTTTAGTCAGGAATCAGATCCTTTGTTTTCTAATTTAGTAGTCCCAACACATTGAAGCCTACAAATCTTTCTTTTAATTATTCTACCTTTTTACCTCAAATCCTTCATGTAAAATTTCTTAAGATCACAATCTTTCTTTTAGTTATTCCACCGGTTTATCCATAATCGTTTTTTTATTTAGCCACATCTGTTTAAATATTCTATTCAACCCATAGTCCTTCCTTTTTAGCTCATTGGCTTAATTAGCTCGCCCTAAACATAATGACCGCCACTCGTATATTTAGAGAGACTTGGGATTAGTAAATGTGAAAGGCGCATAGGTCGTTGGTTGTTACATCGAAGAGCTAGACAGGAGGTCATGTGTTTAATTTCCACAATGTTGATTTATTTTGACCTCATTATTTTTCACGGTTTCTATAAAAGCCCATAAAATGCCCATCAACATACAAGTACCTGGCCCAAATCGCTTAGCGTGTAAACCAAAGAAAAAGGACTAAAGCAAACCAAGAATACCTATTCCCTTTAATAGTAGGTATAGATACATATGTTCATATGGATGTATTCCACAAGTGTATATTGTTTCACGATGAAATATCTTAACATGTGAGCTACAAAAAAATGAAAATTTTGTGAATTTTTAATAGTGAACAATGCATGTACTTTTCACCATTATCAAAGTTATGAATTTGTTTACCTTTGTAGTTCACTAGAAGTGTGGCAAATTTTGGCAAGTTACTTCTATATTAGTTCCACATTTCCATTACTCATCATGTTGAAACCTTAGGCAGAAGAGAAGATGACAGCAGAAGTGTTGTCAATAATGGACAAATATAAGGAACCTAGCTCAAATATAATGGAAGTTGCGAATCTAGCTTTCTCTGGCGATGATGGCAAAACCAAGAGCACTAACAGGATGGGATTGAACTTGAAGGAGGCACTTTTCCAACGCGATAAATGCATGGTAAGAAACCTTATACTGAACGGATGCATTGAAATTTTAAATGCAATCTATATCTTTGAAACTTGTCAATGTAGGAGGTTGATGAGATATGCTGCGATTGTGATTGGATGGCCCATAGATTCACTAGCAGATGGTATGTGTAAGTACATTTACTCTTATCTCTTTAATTTTCCAAATTGACAAGCATTGGGTTCATGGACCATATAGGCACAATAATAAACAATTCTATACAAATGGTCTTGTGCCACGTACTTCCTGATTAGAGTTTATTGAATCCAATCCCTATAGTGTCCCCTTTGTATCATGCATTGAATTCTTAGCATACATGTGTACAATGCTTAGCATGCTTCGGAAAAAGAATTTCCAAGTGGTCAGATCTATAACCCACTTGTCTATGCCTTATTCATGTGTTAGGTTTATTCAACGTCACGGTTCGGTCCATGGTTCCCAAAGACATGTGTCGAGCCATTGTACGGTCCATAAGAGATCACCCCTACTCACTCCATTGCATTCCACTTGTCAAGAACTAAATAGGTCTCCACCTAGAAATAACCAGGAATTGATGTTTGTTTTAGTACCATCTTCTCTCACTCATAGTCATAGATTGCTTTTCGAGAACTTATTCACTAGTCAATCTCCTATCTTTTCAGGAATGCACATCGGCGAAGTACGTTTGAAATGCCCTGATTTTGAGATGAGCATCACTGGCGATTCTTGTCCGACCCCACACTACTGCAGGAGACTGCTTATGCGACACTACGATCAGAGACCTTTGTCGAAACTGTGTGCGATGCAATAATCACAAACGGTGGTGTAAAAAACCCGTCAAAAAGGTGCAAAACATTTGCGATGATGTATGCATCAAACACGGTTTAGGTTTTAGTTGCATGTGCGATGAAGGGCATACTGTTAATCCATTCAAACTGTCTACGATGATGCAGAACAACACAAACGGGCAGCCATAACAATGTGTGTGCGACGCAGGACACACGGTTAATCCATTCGAACTATTTGCAATGAGGTAGAACAACAGAAACAGGTAGCCATATCAACGTGTGTGCAATATACGGCATACAGTTAACTCGGATGAACTGTTTTCGATTGGGGAACACAACAGAAACGGTTCCACTTAACAAGATGTGTGTGATATGCGGCATACAGTTCACATGGATGAACTGTTTGCGATGAGCCAAAAGAACATAAACGAGTCGTGTAAACAAGATGTGTGTGATATGTGGCAAACAGTCGACTCAGATGAACTGTTTGCGATGAGAAATTACAACACAGACGGTCAATACAGTTACTTCGTGTGTGATTCTGTGTGTACAAAAAACTTTGAAAAATGCAAACTAGTTGCTTGCGGTGGCTAGGAGTATCGCGCACGATGTGTCTGCAAGTACTCGTGTGCGATGATTAGTATGTTACACATACGTTTCCTTATGTGAACATGTGTGTAAATTTGCAATATGGATAGTTAATACGCAAATGCCTTCTGGACATCGGGCACACGCTTAAACTCAATGAACTGTGTACGATACTAATACTTTCCATGAAAGTTGATGAAGTTGGGTAACAACATTTGAGTAAGATATATATAGTGGTTAGACTATTCGACAAAAGGAGGATCTTCGTAACACGGATTTGACAACCATATGGTCCCTATCTACATACTTAACATAGTAACAACTATCACATTTTAAGAGGCTAAGGGCCAACAACCATATGGTCCATATCTATATACTTAACATATATAGTAACAGCTAGCACATTTTAAGATGCTGAGGGCCAACAACCACAACTATCCACTGGAAGCAGCTTGATCACGGCGACTCGGCATCTCGTCAATGAAAAGGAAGAGCCCTCCTGTGCCTTGGTAGAGCAGGAGTAGAACAGTGTCTCCAATTTTCCAATATGGATGCATTGCCATGAGAAGTGAGAATTTTTTAATTTGAATGGTTCCATTTTTGCGGGAAATGCAGTACCTTGCAATCACTTTGGCGTTATTAGCAGGCACAAGTGTAATTCGACCATGCCGGGAAATCGATCCAGGAATGGCTACAGGGGGCAACTTCTGTTGATATGTAGAATAAAAAACAATGTAACATATCGTTGAAGATATATATAGTTTATGAGCATCAACATTAAAATAAGACTTTTTACCAGCGCTTTGGGCACACAATTGGTCTTGTTCAGTGCGTGCACCATAGGTTTAATTAATCCCATCCAAAATCCAGCGTTCATACGCTGTGCTATCTCTGTTAAATTATCAACAAAGTTTATGACATGCTTCAAGTCCTCCCAGTGAAATTTGGTATGCTTAGTAACATACAGATCGTTCACTGTGCATCCAACATATCCTGCTTAAAAAGGTGGAAAGGTATTATTTATTCAAAACGTGGCAGAAGAATATATAGTGCGCATAAATTGGTAAACATAATTTTTTACTGCCTAGGAACGGAGTCAGAATATGATATCACAATTGGTTGCTTAAATAGTGATCAATTGGTTGCTTAAATAGTAATATGACAGCATGGAGAAAGTTTAAAGGACACTAACCTCGATCAGACTTTGACCGGCTGATGACGTTGGGGAAGTAAACATCCATGTTAATTAGACCAGGCTGTGGTGCACGCACTACAATTTTATTGCCAGCTTTTGGTTCATAACACATAGACATTTTTCTCCAAAGGTCCGCATTAAAATAGGAGTGACCATCTTTATCAAGTTTTACGCTAACCGTCATTGTAAACCCATGTTGCGTTGTCAATATGACATCCTGGGAGTCATCAGCAAAGTAAAGCCCAAGATTTCCTTCTACTCCTGTTCTTGCAAAGCAAGGGATGTGCTGCTTGAAATGAAAATTAAGATCGTAAATTAGATATATTGAAATAACCGAGCAAGATGCAAATATGGGAGTAACTGATAGAACATATCCATATATAGATGCTAGCAAAGTACAAAAATATAGAATTAAAAATAGATAATGTAACAAAGATTTGATGCAAATATATGGATAATGTAGCAACAGACGGTATATGTTCACAAATTTAGGCCATGCCGACCGTGGTAGGTTGATATTAAACATACCGAGCGCTCCCTGAAGTCATCCGGAATGGTCAGATAGAACTTCGTTTCCGATTGGCCACGACCACACTTGCCCGATTTGTGCTCGCACTGTGCACACATGAATGAACACCCACGAATCAGCTAGAACAAAAATGATTCCACGGCGATTTCCGCCGGTTGATTAACAGCGACGGACGGACTGCGATAAGAGATGAGTGAATATTTCACTACTTAAGTTTATTACCTGCTCCATGAGAAAAATCCACGGCCCAATCCCGCAGAAAACCCCAGTCGACCAGAGTCTAGAATGTCGGTGCAAATAGGCGGCGGAAAGCGGTGGAGGCAAAATCCGGTGCCGTTTGGAGCGCGACCTATGGCCGCCGCCAACAGCCGTCGAGCTTACGGTGCAGAGTTGTGGAGGAGTCCGCGGCGAGTGAGTGCGGACGAAGTGGGCGAGGGTTTTCTTTTCCTTTTGCATGTGTGAGTGAACACACACGGATGGCAGAGGCGACAGAGATGAACCGTGTGCAATAGTAAATCACCGAGATTGAATGGGAATCCAAATTTCCTTTGTCTTTCATCCATGAGTTTTTCTTCTACGATGAACATAAACCCTGCTAATCACCGTGTTCAAATTTGACACTTTTCCGGGTTCATTTACAATATTTAGGGGATTATGTGCATTTTGTATGCATTAATGCATGTAATTCAAATTCAAACAATTGGTGCATGAAAGGGTGCACAAGAACGGTCTAGAAAAACCGTACTCGTGGTATTTGGTAATTTCTCAAGCCTTTTACAAGGAATGGGCAGAGATTTCAATGGAGTCAACCACAAACGCGTCATTTACTTGGTTATCAACTATAGAACAATGAAATATGTTCTTGAAAAACATGACGGCTGGCATGGTGCCATGGTATGGCCTCACCGTGCCCTGGTTAAAAGCTGAGAAGGTTTGATTTATGTCGTCATGCACGCCCTTCATAATCGAACCATCACCGAGGAAGTTCAATGCTTTCGAGAGGGAAATCACCAAGATTGAAGGGGAATCCAAATTTCCGTCCTAGTTTGTCTTTCAGTTGTTCTCCAACGATCAACATACCGCCTCAAATGAAACGTGTTCAAATTTGACATTTTTCCGAACTCATTTACCATATTTAGGGGATTGTGTGCATTTTCTAGGCATTAATTATGCACATAATTCAAATTCAAACAATCGATGCCTGAAGAGGTGCACAAGAACGGTCTGGAAAACCATGCTCGTGCTATACAAAAAATGAAACACATGGCTGGAAAACATGACGCCTGGTGTCGTGCCATGGTATGGCCTCACCATGCCCCTGGTAAAAATTGGAGAATGTTTTCCTTATGTCGTTATGCGCGCCTTTCATAAAATGAACCATCATCCAAGGAAGTTTCATGGTATCAAGGGGAAATCACCAAGCTTGAAGGGGGATCCAAATTTCCTTTGTCCTTTGTCCACGAGTTTTTTCTATGATGAGCATATAACCTGCAAATCACCGTGTTCAAATTTGGCACTTTTCTGGGTTCATTTGCCATATTTATGGGATTATGTGCATTGCCTAGGCATTAATGCGCATAATTCAAGTTCAAACAATCGATGCATGAAAGGGTCCACAAGAACGGCCTAGAAAACCATGCTCTTGCCATTTAGAAAATACTCATGCCTTTTACAAGGAATGGACAGATATTTCGATGAAATGTGTGGCAATAGTCAACCACAAATGTCTGTTTGTTGGGTTTTCAACTATAAAAAATGAAATAAATGCTTAAAAAACATGACGCCTGGCATGGTGCCATGGTATGACCTCACCATGCCTTGCTAAAAATTTGAGAAGGTTTGGCTTATGTTGTCATGCACGCCCTTCATAAATTTAACCATCACCGAGTAAGTTCCATGCTTCTGAAAGGGAAATCTTCAAGATTGAAGGGGAATCCAAATTTTCTTCGTTCTTTGCCCTAGAGATTTTTTTCTACGATGAACATACACCCTGCAAATCACCGAGTTCAAATATTGCATTTTTCAGGACTCATTTACCATATTTAGGGGATTATGTGCATTTTCTAGGAATTAATGGACATAATTCAAATTCGAACAATCGGTGCATGAAAAGGTGCACAAGAACGGTCTGGAAAACCATGCTCGTGTTATTTAGCACATTCTCATGCCTTTTACAAGGAATGGGCAGATATTTCAAGGAAATGTGTGGCAATAGTCAACCATAAACGCGTCGTTTACTCAGTTAACAACTATGCAAAAAATGAAACACATGGTTGGAAAACATGATGCCTGGCTTGGTGCCATGGTATGACCTCACCATGCCCTAGTAAAAACTGGAGAATGTTTTTCTTGTGTCGTGATGCGCGCCTTTCATAAATTGAACCATCGCCGAGGATGATTCATGGTTTCAAGGGGGAAATCACCAAGATTGAAGGGGGGTCCAAATTTCCTTTGTCCTTTGTCCACGAGTTTTTTCTACGATGAACATACAACCTGCAAATCACCGTGTTCGAATTTGGCACTTTCCGGGTTCATTTGCCATATTTGGGGGATTATGTGCATTTCCTAGGCATTAATGCGCATCATTCAAGTTCAAACAATCGATGCATGAAAGTGTCCACAAGAACGACCTAGAAAACCATGCTCATGACATTTAGTAAATTCTCATGCCTTTTACAAGGAATGGAAAGATATTTCGATGAAATGTGTGGCAATAGCCAACCAAAAATGTCTGTTTGTTGGGTTTTCAACTATAAAAAATGAAATAAATTCTTAAAAAACATGACGCATGGCATGGTCCATGGTATGACCTCACCATGGGTTGGTAAAAATTTGAGAAGGTTTGGCTTATGTTGTCATGCACGCCCTTCATAAATCCAACCATCACCGAGGAAGTTCCATGCTTTCGAAAGGGAAATCCTCAAGATTGAAGGGGAATCCAAATTTTCTTCGTTCTGTGCCCTGGAGTTTTTTTCTACGACGAACATACACCCTACAAATCACCGTGTTGAAATTTGGCATTTTTTCGGGCTCATTTACCATATGTAGGGGATTATGTGCATTTTCTAGGCATTTAGAGCATATAAATCCAATCTAGCTACAGGTGCATGGGTGTGATGTGAGGGACGTGGATTGCCGTTCGATCGCGGCGCATCCAACGGTGCACATGCGCGATCCGCGTGGCTGGGGTTTCGGCAAATCATAATGCAACACACAATAGGCTCAGGGCACACCGTTTCCGGAAGCGACGGAGATGAACCGTGTGCGATAATGAACGAGCAAAACTGTAAGGGAAGCCAAATTTTCTGTTGTCATTTGTGGTTGAGCTCTTGAATACCACCACACTGTACGGGTGCCCGGCCCCTCCGTCCCAGAGCTCTCTCCAGGTGTCGTCCATGGCACCGCGGTGCACAGTAACTGGTAAGGAAGCGATGGAATCCCGTCGTGCCGCGTTCCTCACCACCCGGGACCGCGCACATGGTAAGGAAGCGATGGCATCTCGCCGTGCTGAGTTCATCGCCGCCGGCGGCCAGACAGTTACATGGGCAGACTTTGAGGCTGCCATGGCCGAATGGGCGGTGGATCTAGAGGCAGACAAAGCTGCACAGAAGGAGCAGAAAAGGCAGAAAGCAGTCAAGAAAAGAGAGTCTCGCCGCCGCAAGAAAAAAGAGGCCGCACGCCGTGGTGAGGAGAGCTTGCTGGAGATCGAAGCACGGTGGGCTGCCGCCTACAAGGCCGAGAAGGAGAACGTCGGCGTCTGGCCAGCATGCCCTAATGGCGGCATGTGAGAGGTAGTTTAAGTTTGTAGTATTATAGCAAATTACCGGTAGTACTTTAAGTTTGTAGTATTAACATACAATGTCGGTAAGAGCATCCTTTGAGGCCTTTGAGCGTTGATTAGCATGTGTGCCCGTGTGCGTTTTTTTGCGTTAATAATTAGAACATCACAAAACACATGGTTTCTATGTCGTACCCGTCTGCGTTTTTTGCGTTAATGACCCATAAGTCAGTTACCTGTGCGATATTTCCTAATAAACCAGGCGTACCATTGACCGAAAAAATCAAGTACACGTGTACATTTTTTTAGAGACGGGATCTGCCAACTTTCTTTTTTCTCGCACACGAATATTTTACGTGCTTCGTCTGTGTTGTGTGTTTCCCCCGCCCAAGTTACAAATTTCGCACCGAAATTTCCATTAGGCGCGCGATTTCATAATTTATTCCTCCGACCACATCCCCTTCCCCCCAGTATCCCCCTCCCTCGCGCCTCCCCCTAACGGCATCTCAAACCGCCGCCGCCGCAACCACAGCTTCAACCACATCTACGCTCTGCTCAGATCCAGTCAGGTAACCCACCGATCTCGATCACGTCCCCGGCCTGATTGCTTAAATGGCGCCCGCGAAACATCCTCATGCCTCCAAATCCCCCCCGACAGGAGCTGATGGCGGTCCATGGCACGATGGCCGCTGTGCGTGTTGATCCGGAGGAACACCTCGCCTCCGCCGCCGCCGGCATCATGTTGCAGGCTCTGGCCCAGATGAAGTCCCCCAGCGACTATCCCTGAGGACTTAACAGGTAAGATCTGACCAGGTAAATCTTACCAATACCACTTGCAACGGCTATGATTTGTACGGATGATGTATTAAGCATGTTCGTGCCGTGTTTATTTCAGTACTACACACTGTGTGATGTTCAAATATTACCGTGTCCAGCTCAATTTCACCAATACCAGCAACAAACTTACAATACATGACTCAGGATATCACTAGAGATGCTGCCCATTTGCTATTTTTACTAAATGCTAACCCTTTTGCACTTAACATGCCTGTCCATGTACTTACGCAGGGTCATAAAGGCCGATGCTTTTGTTTGCCGTTGAGGTGAGCTGCATCCCATGTCTTACAGTATTTCACATAATTTGTGCAATTGCAGTTTAATGTCAACCCATTTACTGGTTGCCTGTAGGTACACATGTCAGTGGCACTGATCCATGCTTTGACCCGGAGGAACAGCTCGCCTCCCCCATCGCTGACTTTGGGCCAACTCTGGCCAAGATGAAGTGCGCCAGCAACTACCTCTCAGGACTTACCAAGTATGTACTCACCAGTTTAATATTTCCAATAACAGTTGCAATTAATGCTATGTTCTGCACGGTTGATGTATTAAGCATGTTCTAGTAAACATGTCTAACACATTTTTGCTACTATCCCTACCTTTTTAAAGACATCTGGTCCATTCTCTGCTCTGGCAGCACCTGCCTTGTGATGTTTAACTATGCCAATTGCATTTTTATCAGTACCAGTTTCAATGTCTATTAAGCCTGTTGCAATTAACAGTTGAATCCATTTTTAAACAGATGCATTTTAATGGCTACAAACTTACAAAACATGACTTAGGATGTTGTTAAGCCTGTTGCAATTAACAGTTGTATCCATTTTTTAATCTGTCCATTTGCTACCATGCTACTCTCCGCAATGAAGATATACTAGAGATGCTGCCCCATTTGCTATTTTTGGTGGATGCTAACCCTGTTATACTTAACATGATTGTCCATGTACTTACGCAGGGTCATAACGGCCGGTGCTGTTGTTTGCCGTCAAGGTTAGCTGCATCCCATGTCATACAGTATTTCACATCATTTGTGCAATTGCAGTTTAACTTCTACCATTTACTGGTTGCCTGTAGGTACACATGTCAATGGCACTGATCCACGCTTTGACCCGGAGGAAGAACTCGCCTCCGCCGCCGCTGACTTTGGGCGGGCTCTGGCCAAGATGAAGTGCCCCAGCAACTACCTCTTAGGACTTACCAAGTATGTACCCACCAGTTCAATCTTACCAATACCAGTTGCAATTAATGGCTATGTTTTGTACTGTCGATGTATTAAGCATGTTGTAGTAAACATGCCTAACACGTTTGAGCTACTTCCCTACCTTTTTATAAACAACTAGGCCATTATCTGCTTTTGCAGCACCTGCCCTGTGATGTTTAACTCTGCCAATTGCATTTTTATCAGTACCGGTTTCAATGGCCATTAAGCCTGTTGCAATTAACAGTTGTGTCCATGTTTAAAGAGTTGTATTTCACTGGCTACAAACTTACAAGACATGAATTAGGATGTTGTTAAGCCTGTTGCAATTAACAGTTTTATCCATTTTTTTATCCGTCCCTTTGCTACCGTGCTACTTTTTCAAAATGAAGATATCACTACAGATGCTGTCGTTTTATTACCATTTGCTATTTTTGGTGGTTGTTAACCCTGTTGTGGTTAACATTGGCTTTCCATGTACTTACACAGGGCTACAATGGGCGATGATGTTAGTTGCCGTCGAGGATAGCTGCATCCCATGTCTTATACACCATCTATTCCTAAATGTAAGTATTTTTAGAGATTCCAATATAGACTACATAAGGAGCAAAATGAGTGAATCTATATTCTAATGTAAACTATATCTATAATTCTATATACATCCGTATGTAGTTCATATTGAAATCTAAAAAAAATACTTGTACTTAGGAACATAGGTAGTTGTATTTTACATCATTTGTGCAATCTCAGTTTAGCTTCTAACATTTACTGGTTGCTTGTAGGTACATATATGCGGGGTACTGATCCACGCTTCGATCCCTTTTGCGTATGGGGCAATGAGACATTCATGAACAAGCGTCAAGTGAGGAAACTAAGAAAGATTGTTAGGCGAAAGAAACGGGTGATGGGTATTAAGCTCTTTATTTACACTTTGTCGAAGACAATAGTGAACTTTAGGATGGTAAGTAATGTGTTGCCTTTTCCCCTGCCCACAACAAGTCACTCTATTAGACCTTAGTATCTGATATTTTTCTCTTTTGAGTGGTTTCCGAAGCTATTTACTGATGATTACCTTGCAAATTACATGACCGGAGTGGAGACAACTAAGGTTAAACTATATAATTCATGCTACCATGATAATGGTCTAGAAGTCTTCCTGAAGGCGGTGAAGGATGGGCGGGCGATCGTCACAAGGGTTTGGACAAAAGTGGTTCGTGCCTATGGCATGCAAGAAGGCACATTATGGGCATTCCGCTTCTTCAACACCGTCGACAGTCAAAATGATTTACACTTGTCTCTTCACCTTTACCGCCTTTAAATACGGCGGTTCATCATAGTTAATTGCTACCTAATCCTGTAATTACTGAACATATTGAACTGGCAATTTTATTTATGGATTCGTTGTTGAACCATTGTGCTGAGAATTTCAATTGCACGTTTCGTATTTCAAAATTTCCAATTAGAATAATGAATTGCAGGACAAAATAAAAATAGAACAGATGGTCATGGACCTTTGCAAATGGTTCTACCAGTAAAAGCGCTTGCGATGGATAGCCCAATGCCACACAGTTTTCTACATCAAATCGGGTGTGATGTAGTTAATGAAAGCAAACTGTTGGGGATATTACCACTGGGCGTAAGCCGGCCAGGAGAAGCCGGGTTAACCTCCTAAGTAGTTCATCTGTATCTGAAGCCCATGGAGATAGACGGTGACGCTTCATGAAGCCCCAGGGCCCAAAGCCGGTTTAAGGCTGTAGACACAAACCGGCATTGATATGTAAACTTGTGTTGTGAGATAGAAGTAGCAGAGACCGAGCCGGACACGATTATGAGCCGGCCTCGGAGTCTGTAAACCGACGGGCGTCAACCCATGTATATAAGGGGACGACCCGGCGGCGGTTCAAGGACAACAAACAACAACTCGAGACTCAGGCAAAGCGTATTCGCTCCCTGGTCAACGAAACCCCGTCAATTCCATCACAACTAGACGTAGGCTTTTACCTTCATCGTAACGGGCCGAACTAGTATAAAACTCTCTTGCGTCCCTTGTCTGCTTTAACCCCTTTAAGCTAACCCGTAGAGATGGCTCCACGATTAAGTCCTTTCACTAGGACATCTGCCGTGACAAAACCATGACAGTTGGCGCCCACCGTGGGGCTATCGCACGATGGTTTCAAGTTCTTGGAGGGAAACTTCGAAGGACTCAAGGGTTACGCTGTGGCCGGGATGACCAAGAGTCGTCGCGTCAAACTCTACATCAACGATGCAGGCTGGGGCCCCGAGGCCGGCTCAGTCGAGTATGGGTACCGGGTCCCCTTTGGTGGCATACACGTTTTCATTGGCAAGATCGGTGAACCAGGCCCTGAGCCGGACATCTGCACCAACCTCGTCAAAACGACTCAGCGTGTGAGATCCGCCCGGGTCAAGCCTTTCATGAAGCGTGCCTTCGTGGGAATTATCCATGGAGGGGAATCTGAGGATAGATCGGAATCTGGTGGTGAGACCGTCGTTTATTCCAGCGACGAGTCATCGACCGGAGAGACCGAGTCGTTATATCAGTTACAAGATAGCCGAATTGGGGGTTGTTCCGATGGCGACAGTATTCCGTACCCCTCTGATCTGCCAAACCGGGTTGCGATCTTCATGGCCGGTACGCAACCGGTGCTCAACTCTTCGACCACAGTGGCAATGATTTCCGGATCGGCAGCGGCAGCAGTGGCCGGGGCAGGAGGCCCTGTGCGACAACCAGCTCAGGTTCTGTCTGATTTGTTTGATGCATTGGCAACGCTGATGGCGGAGGTTAACCCGGTGGTTCAAGATGTGCACAATGCGAAAATAGCGAAAGTGAAAGATCAGATCACCCAGGCCAAAGCGGACTTAGCAGCTAAGGATACCAGGATAGCCGCGGAGCGGGCCTCTTTGGATGCACAAGCTTACCGGATTATGCTGGACTAGAGTGCGTCAAACGAAGTCCTGAAGAGGAGGCACCGATCTCGCCTGCCGCCGGTTTATGACTCTTGAAATCACTTTAACACCCCATGAGCGGGGACCAGTAATCCACCGGTGGTAAACCGGGCGGAGGCACCTGGAGCGAGGGCGCCGGATCAGCCACGTTCGGCGGATCCGCCTCGTCAGAACAACGCTGTAATACCACATGTCCCCACGCCGCCGGGTCATTAATCTAACCCGATGGACAACATTGTCGCTGCTGCTTCACGGCTGGCGGCCATCCCGATCGAAGGCGATTCTCCGGCGGTGGTCGAAACGCGCCGGGTTAAGGAGCTCCTTCAGACAACTTTGGTTCAACAGGAGGTTTATTCATACAGTCGCGATCGGATTCATTCCACTCCCCGTCCAAGCCGGAGTTACAGCAGACGTATGGATGAACCGGCAGTGTCAAGCAATGCACGGAACCGTGACCCGCCGCGTGGCAATAACCCGGCGGGTGGTGTTGGTGATGCTCAAGAGGTGGTGGACCGGGCTCGGGCACGCAGGGAGGCCGAGTTAGCGGTGCAGCATGAAGCCCGTCTGCTTACTCCAGTTCGTCCAACCACATCAGTGGAACCAGGAGTTACCTCTAGTTCCTTGGGAGTGCCATGTCTTGTTCGAGCGTTGCGCGATGTGCGCCTGCCCAAAGATTTCAAGGGCCCGCGCAAGGTGCCGAATTACACCGCCGATTTATCCCCAGAAACATGGGTCGAAAGCTATGAGATGGCCATGGAGATGCTAGACGTGAATGATGCGGCATGTGCGAAGTACTTCACCATGATGCTAGAAGGAACAGCCCGCACTTGGTTAAAGAGCCTACCGGCTAATTCTATCAGGTCATGGGCCGAGTTGAGAGCCCGGTTTATTCAGAATTTCAAGGATACTTGCAAGCAGCCCATGTCAATTGTGGACTTAGTTGCCTGTGTCCAAGAGGAAGGAGAGTCAACAACCCATTGGGTGCGCCGGGTTTCGGAGATTTTGCACTCATCGGACCGCATCAACACTGACACCGCAGTTTTAACATTGGAAGGCAATTGCCGGTTTGAACCCCTAAAGTTGTAGTTGGGACGGCTCAAACGTCATTGTAATGATATGGGAACCCTCATGGCTGCACTAGTGAAGTATGCCGACTCTGATAGTACCAAGGATACCGAGTCTGATGATGATAAGACATGGAAGGGAAAGAAGAGCGACAACACCAAGGGGCAGCACCCCAACCCGGCGGGTCATGGAAACGGTGGCAAGTGTAAAGCAGACCACGGTTTAGACTTTGTGGCTAACACTAGTACACACGACAAGGGCCAGCGGTGTAAGGGTAAACTGCCCCGGCGCAATGGAATGCCAAATCCTAATCCGAACCGTTTGTCGTATATGTTGAACCCGCCCTGTCCAAAGCATGGGACGAAGGAGGAACCATCCACACACACCTCTGGAAAGATTGTTACATCATGCAAGAGTTCAAAAATTCTGATTCTTTCCGGTATGATCATGGATCAGGAGGCGGTTCAGGCTCTGGCTCTCATGGGCCGGGTTATGGCAGAGGAAATTCCGGTTCAGGATTCCATGGCAATCAGGGTGTATATAACAATCAAAATAATCAGGGTAATCAAAGTGGCTATAATCATCAGGGCAATCAGCAGCAGCAGCAGTCGGGTTACCAGAGCAACCCAAAGTAGTTGAATAGCAGACAGTATCATGTCTTCACCACTCGCTTGGACAAGCGCGATCAGAAGCTTCATAAAAGGGTGGTGAATGCCATTGAACCGGCCGTGCCCCGTTATATGCGCTGGTACGAGCAGCCGATTGTGTGGAGTAGACAAGATCATCCACCACGGGTTGACAATCCGGGTCAGCTGGCTCTGGTGGTGGCACCTCAGGTGGGAGGTTATAAGTTCACTAAGGTACTCATGGATGGAGGGAGTAGCATCAATATCCTTTATTATGAAACTTTTCGTCGCATGGGGCTAATAGATAAAATCTTAAACCGTCTAATACGGTGTTCAATGGTGTGGTGCCTGGTAAGTCGCATATCCTGTTGGTAAGATAGCTCTAGAGGTGGCTTTTGGAGATGAGCATAACTCAAGATCAGAAACCTTGACCTGTGAAGTGGTGAAACTCAGCAGCCTGTATCATGCCCTATTCGGACGGCCAGCTTATGCTAGGTTTATGGCACGACCTTGTTATGTTTATCTGCAGCTCAAGATGCCGGGTCACAAGGGAACTATAACCGTGCATGGGAGCCGCAAGATTGCTCTGGAGTGTGAAGAAGGTGATGCGGCTTATGCTGAGTCGGTTTGTGCAACAGAAGATTTGAAGTTTTACAAGGACAATGTTGATCCGGCAGATATGACTTCGTTGAAGAAACCACCTACAGAGCATGATCAGGCCCTGAAGTTTAAATCGGCTGTTGAGACTAAGCTTATTGACTTTGTACCTGGCGATTCGTCCAAGAAGTTCAGCATCAGCGCTAACTTAGATCCGAAATAGGAAGCGCGCTCATCGAGTTCATCCATGAGAATCGGGACATCTTTGCATGGAAGCCTTCTGACATGCCATGTGTACCAAGAGAACTCGCTGAGCACACTCTCAATGTTGATCCTAAGTATAAACCGGTCAAGCAATTAAGCAGTTTCTACGCCGGTTCAATGAAGAAAGACGCAAAGCTATTAGATAAGAAGTAGCCAGGCTCTTGGCGGTTGGATTTATCGTTGAAGTATTCCATCATGAGTGGTTGGCTAATCCAGTGCTGGTCCTCAAGAAGAATGGCACTTGGCATATGTGTGTGGACTACACAGATCTCAACAAAGCTTGTCCAGCAGATCCTTTGGCCCTTCCCCGTATTGATCAAATTATTGATGCTACGGCGGGTTGTGAGCGTTTAAGCTTTTTGGATGCATACTCTGGTTATCATTAGATCAAATGGCAGTTAAGGACCAGGAGAATACAGCCTTCATAACTCCCTTTGGAGCCTTCTGCTATGTGTCCATGCCCTTTGGGCTCAAGAGTGCCCAGGCGACTTATCAAGGTGTGTGCAGAATTGTCTGCATAAACAGATCGGCCGCAATGTTCACGCCTATGTGGATGATATTGTGGTAAAATCAAGGAAGAAGGAAACACTGATTGATGACTTGAAGGATACCTTTGATAACCTTCGGGTTCATAAAATGATGCTTAATCCGGCCAAGTGTGTCTTTGGTGTACCTGCAGGCAAACTCTTGGGTTTTTTGGTGTCTAACAGGGGCATTGAAGCTAATCCGGAAAAGATCAAAGCCATCACCTCCTTGACTAAACCGAAGTGTATCAATGATGTTCAACGCCTGGCAGGCCGGATTGCCGCGTTGAGCCGGTTTGTCAGTCGCCTTGGCGAGAAGGCCATCCCTTTGTATCAGATGCTGAAGAAAACGGATAACTTCGTCTGGTGTGACGCCGCTAATGAAGCATTTGAGGACTTAAAGCGGCAGCTAGCTAATCCGCCGATTCTCGCTGCTCCGGTTGACAAAGAACCATTGTTGCTATATGTGGCAGCTAACGCTCGGGCTGTTAGTGTGGCTATTGTGGTGGAGCGCAAAGAGGCAGGAAAGGAATATCCGGTTCAGCGGCCGGTTTACTATATCAGTGAGGTACTCATTGAGTCCAAGCAGAGGTACCCGCATTGGCAAAAATTGGTGTATGGGGTTTTCATGGCAAGCCGGAAGCTTAAGCAGTATTTCCAAGGTCATCCCATCACGGTGGTCAGCTCTGCTCCTTTGGGAGATATAATCCAGAACAGGGAAGCAACCGGCCGGATTGCTAAGTGGGCTATCGAGCTCGGGCCTCACGGGTTGAAATACATGCCCCGAACGGCGATCAAATCTCAGGCACTTGTGGATTTCATCAATGATTGGACAGAGTTACAAGCGCCAGAAGAGAAGCCGGATCATACTTATTGGACTATTCATTTTGATGGGTCCAGGCAATTGGAGGGCTCGGGGGCTGGAGTCGTATTAACTTCCCCACGAGGTGATAAGTTTTGTTATGTTCTCCGTTTAATGTTCCCTTGCACTAACAATGCAGCTGAATATGAGGCTTTACTCCATGGTCTTCGGATGGCTAAGGAGATGAATCTAAGCCGAGTTAAGTGCTTCGGTGACTCGGATCTGGTGGCTCAACAAGTGTCCGGCACTTGGGATTCCAAGGACCCACTAATGGCAGCATATCGTCGTGAGGTGGATATTGTTGCAGGTCACTTTAAAGGTTATCAGGTGGATCATGTGGACCGGCGAAGAATGAAGCGGCGGACGCTTTAAGCCGCCTGGGTTCCCAATGTAAACCGGTTCCACCTAATGTCTTCTTGGATGTTTTGCATAATCCGTCCGTCAAGCTCCCTGGTGAAGAGGATTTGGCTGTTCCGGATCCGGAGGCCCAATTGGTGGCGGCTCTTCATGTTATCCCGGATTGGACGGTTCCATATTTGGCGTATATAAACCGGGGCGAGTTACCAGAGGATGAAACTTTGGCCAGGCAGATAACCCGGCGGTCCAAGTCCATGACTGTTATCAATGGAGAGTTACATCATTGCAGTGTGACAGGGGCGTTTCAACGCTGTGTGTCTCCTGAGGAAGGCCGTGAAATTTTGCGTGAGATCCGTGAAGGAGATTGTGGTCACCATGCCGGTTCAAAATCTTTGGTGGCCAAGACGTTCCGTCACGGTTTCTATTGGTTGACAGCTCATGCTGATGCCGAGGACTTGGTCAAAAGATGTGATGGTTGTCAGAAATTCTCAAGGCGCGCTCATGTACCAGCTCAAGAATTGAGGATGATTCCAATCACCTGGCCGTTTGCAACTTGGGGGCTGGATATGGTTGGGCCTTTCAAGAGGTCCAAGGACAAGAAGACCCACCTTTTGGTGGCGGTTGATAAGTTCACAAAATGGGTAGAGGCAGAGCCAGTTAGTAAGTGTGACACGGCCACGGCGGTTCAATTCATCAAAAAGGTGATCTTCCGGTTTGGCTTTCCACACAGCATTATAACAGACAATGGTACCAATCTGTCAAAGGGTGCCATGAAGGAGTTCTGTCAACGTGAGCACATCCGGCTTGACGTATCATCAGTGGCTCACCCCCAGTCCAATGGTCAAGCGGAGAGGGCCAATCAAGAGATCTTGAGAGGCATCAAACCCCGGCTTATGGTTCCTTTGCAACGGACGCCGGGTTGTTGGGTTGAGGAGCTACCTTCAGTGTTATGGAGCATCAATACCACACCCAACAGATCGACAGGATACACACCGTTCTTCATGGTTTATGGAGCGGAAGCGGTTCTTCCTAGTGACATCCGTCATGACTCACCTCGTGTAGCGGCATACGTTGAAGCTGACAACGAGAAGGCACGGCAGGAAGCTCTTGACCTGTTAGATGAGGAGCGTGACATGGCGGCAGCCCGTTCGGCGATTTATCAGCAAGATCTGCGTCGTTATCATAGCCGCCGGGTTAGAACCAGAACCTTTCAAGAAGGAGATTTGGTGCTTCGACTCATCCAGGATCAGACGGATATGCACAAGCTATCCCCCCCTTGGGAAGGACCTTTTGTGGTCAGCAAGAATCTGCACAACGGGTCATACTACCTAATCGATGTTCGAGAGCGCAAAGACTCACGTAAATCAGAGGAGGAGACCAACCGGCCGTGGAATATTGCTCATCTTCGGCCTTACTATACTTGAGCCATAGGCTCTGCTTATGTACATATCATGACAGTGTATATATTATGATCAATACAATAAACCGGAACCTCAGCTAAAGCGGCGTATCTGTTAATTTTTCTTACATCATGTGTGGTTACATGGAGCTTACAAAGCGGCGTCCGGTTTACCCCTTGATTTGGCTTCTCAAAGCTTCATATTAGATCACTTGGGGGCTTGGTCATATCCGAACCATAGCGACGCCTCTTGATCGGCATAATGCCATAGCATCACTTGGGGGCTTGGTCGTATCTGAACCATAGCCACGCCTCTTGATCGGCGTAATACCACATCATCACTTGGGGGCTTGGTCATATCCGAACCATAGCCACGCCTCTTGATTGGCGTAATGCCACAGCATCACTTGGGGGCTTGGTCGAACCCGAACCATAGCTACGCCTCTTGATCGGCGTAATGCCACAGCATCACTTGGGGGCTTGGTCGAACCCGAACCATAGCAACGCCTCTTGATCGGCGTAATGCCACAGTATCAATTGGGGGCTTGGTCGAACCCGAACCATAGCAACACCTCTTGATCAAATTTGGGGCCTCGCAGCCCGTTAAAAGCCTCGACTACAACGGTTTTATTTGCCTTTTGCTAAGTTTCTTTTTGTTTTGCTAAGATTTGTGATGTTTTCAAACCGGTGTTTATCAACCCGGTTAGGCTGTCAACTACAAGTTGTCAGTACATGACCAAGTTATAATCCGGAGACTATCAGCCCGGTCTGGTTTTGACTCATAGTCACCAGTATGGAATAAACCGGTGTTTATCACAACCCGGAACGGTTTTATTGTAAACCGGCATTATATAACAGGAGATACTTTTACTCCGGATTAGGGTTATTACCCTCATTACAAGGTTGGTCAGCCAACACTATGCCTAAAGGTCACAGGTATCATATATTTCCATATTTGGTTATCTTTTACAACCTTGGTTAACCTGTATATATAGTTGGGTATCATGACCCGCCCGGTGGTAAACCGCCAGGGCGCTTTAAGCTTCTTATCTGCAGGAACAGCTTGAATAAATAGCTATGGATTATGAACATCATATCTTAAGTATGGCGGATTAACACGCATCAGTTGCAGATAAATATGCACGAAGGCATAACAGACCAAGTGTTTTAACTAGCCTATTACAAGGCGTTTTCAGTGCCCAAAGGATAATTGTTCTCAATAAGCATTGCAGCAATGGAAGATTAAACCGGCCCCCGGATTATGATTGCTTATCAGCTTGACCTGACGGCTGCGGATCATCTTGCACCGGTTCATCTTCTTCGTCTCTACCCAGCGGCTGGAAGTCAACAGTTGTCCAGTTGATCCCAGGTAAAGCTTGGAACACAGCTTCATCGCTTATAAGGGTGGACGGTTCAATATCAGGGGCATAAGTGTGCTTACGGATTGGAGGGATCAGGTTTTGAGCCTCAGGAGCTGGTGCAGCAACCCGCTTGTTATTGATATCATAACTTTCCTGATAATGTGAAAGATCAGCCTCTTCAGCAAGTTGACAAGCCAGTGGACGTACTTCCCGGTTTATGGCGTGGAGATCTTCAGTGCAAAATTCTGATCCGTCTTCTTTTAAGCTTGGGTAGCCTTTAGCCACGTCCGTCCAGTCAAGATCAGGCACCCATGCTTTTGCCCGGGTTAGCGCGGTCAGAGCGCCAGCCCTTGTAGCAGACCTCTTCAGCGCTTCTACCCGAGCAGGCAGCATAGATAGCCTGTCTAAGGTATCTTTGATTAACGTCGGGGGCGGTGCAGATAATTCGTTGAGCGCCGGTATACAGTTGTTCTATCAGCGTATAGGCAGCCTTCAACTGCTTCTGAACATCAGAGCCCAGATGACTAATGCGAGTTCCTGCATCATTGCAAACATCAGTAAACTGGCAACGCGTGGGAAGATATGTTGGCAGTATTAAAGACAAGATGCTTACCAAACACAGCAGCGGTCATCGCATGTACTTGCCACTTTACCCCAGTCAGCTCGTCTACCACCGGTTTGAGAGCTGGTTCTGCATCTTCAGCTCTTTTCCGCAAAGCGGATTTCTCTGCGTTCCAATCCGCCCGCTCCTTGGCAAAGCTTTCCTTTAGCTTTTCCATAGCGGCTAAGGCGCTCGTCAGCTCATCTTTTGCTTTGGAAGTTTCGGCCTGTTGGGACTTGATGTTTTCTTGCAGATCAGCATTTTGGCTTTCCTTCTTGCTCATTTAAGCCTATAAAGAGACAGATACATAAAATTTTTACAAGTCCCAAGCACAATACAAGTATTAAGCTTGGCACTTCGGGGCTAATGTGTGTTTGCTCAAAAACTGTTGATACGGGAATTCTTCTACAGTCCCAGTTCATCTTTATAAAGTTAAACCGGCCCTTGGGGGCTATACCGGTGAAAGAGCAGTATGGCAAATTTTATGGAACCGGTTCATCTTAACAAGGTAATCCGGTCCCTGGAGGTTCAATATGCAAAGTTATGTTATGACAAAAGTCCCGGTTTAGATTGGTATCATAAACCATCACTTGGGGGCTACTAGGAGTTGATAAACTGCAATTGGAGAAAGGAGACAAGCAGTAGTTACCTCATATCGATCCTTCATCGAGTTTACCAAACTAGCTTCATAGTCACGGCTGGTATACAGACGGTTCAAGAAGCCAGAGTGAATATCTTGAGCATTGAGGTGGGTGAAGCTTGATAAATCGGCATTCCATTTGCCTTTGCCGATAGCAGAGAGATCATCCTTGGCAATATGCTTTGACAAAGCTACAGGATTGCCAGGAGTGGTGTGGCCAATACCAGTAATCATAACGTCATCATCTTGTTCATCAGTGGCCTTCGCCAGAGTTGACGGTTTATCAGTGTCCTTAGCTGGACTGATCGGTTTGTCATCAGTTCGGACAGGGCTGGTTGGCCGGTCTGCATGGCTTGTAGTGTCAACTTGCACTTGTTCAGCAAGGAAATCATGGTCTTGAAGCGGCGGATCGTGAAGCATGGCGTCAGCGTCGGTTTCTTCCAGATTTGGAGTTGTCTCCGGTTCAGCAGCTACATTATCATCAGCCGGTTTGTTTAACCGGGCTTTCTTGCTGGGTCTTGGCTTGGCACTGAGGAAAGATAGACAGAAGGATCAGTACAGTATGTAAAGATAACACATCAAGAATAAAGACATGTGCATAGCTCACCCAGGAACTGTTTTGAGGGGTGGAAGCTGTGTGGCCGAGGACTCGCCAGAGGATGAGTGAGAAGTACCCTGATAATTTGAATCAGACGGGTTAAGAGGCTGGCGAAAACAACCTGCTTTTGGGCATGAAGTATCAATGGGATAAGAGACCTCTGATCGGCGTTTCCGAACCGGACTGTTCGGTAAACCGGCGGAGGTAACTACCTGGCCGCTGTGCCGGGTTGTACGGCGAGCTTCGTGCTGCTGCGTCTTCAAAAGAAAGTTTGGGTCCAAGTAAGCAAGAGGGTGAGAAAATTTTACTTTCCGGTTTGCTTGACGGATTTTTGATGTTGGCAGAGGATCTGAATCGGAGGAAAGAATGGTTACCTCTACGTCCTCAGCGTGACTGCCTTCAGCGTCGTCCTGATAATAATCATTGTCAATGAGATGTACGAAAAATGAACCAAGAGAGTCAAGTTCTACCTCTGGTTCCGGATTACGCACATCGTCATCAGCTGGTAGATCGGAGGATGCGGTGGTCCTTCTTTTGGCAGGTTTCTTAACAACCTTGGTCTTTGGACGAACTGGCTTGACCGGTTTGTCTTGCGGCTTCGCCGGTTTGTCTTGTGATGGTTTCTTGTTCCAGAACGGATCATCACCCTGTCAGAAAATAATCACACTTTCAGAGAATATTTGGACAGAAGCAAATTTAGATACAAAGGATTATATGATTCTTACAGCTAGTGGTTTGTTGAAGGTGCAGAAAGGGAGTAGTCCAGTTTGAGCACAGACGGCCTCCGGTTCGTTCAGTATTTTCTTTACAGCCTCAGTGACTTCTTCGTCTGTAAGCTGAATGTCAATGTGCCGCTGAGCATCCTTCAAACTCCCCGTGTACTCACACATCAAACCGGGGTGCCGGCTTAAGGGCAAAATGCTCCAGCTTATCCAGCACCGAGCAAGATCAACTCCTGTCAAACCGTTCACCATGAAGGCTCTAAGCTTTGATAATTGGGGAGCATAATTGGCCCGTTCTCTTGCTGTCAACCTCTGAGGAAAAGGATGTGAGTTGCTAAGGCATTCAGGGCGCTAACCCGGCAAAGGATTCTCATTAGATGGAGAAGTATCCATAAAGTAAAACCAAGTCTGGTTCCACTCTTTGGGATGACTGTGGAGTTTGGGATGAGGGAAGGTGACTTCTTTCCTTTCCTGAACCGCCATTCCACCCAGTTCCTTATTGGGTCCATCTGAGAACTCTATGCGACGGTTTAAGTGAAAGAAATCCCGAAACAGTTCGACTGAAGGTTCCTCTTGCAGATAAACCTCACAAAAGACTTGGAAGTGGCAGATGTCGGTTATAGAGTTAGGACCAATGTCTTGAGGGCGCAGTTGAAAACTAGCCAGTACATCCCGGAAATTTTTTGAACCGGGAGGGCTAAAACCTCGTCCGAGATGATCAACAAACATGACTACCTCTCTGTCCTTGGGTGTAGGAGGATTTTCCGGGCCAGGGACCATCCAGTGGATGACATCTTTCTTGGCCAAAGCGCCCGTTTTAACAAGGTTGCTTAACTGTTCCTCGGTTACTCGAGAGGGAGCCCAATTGCACTCATAGACTTGCTTAGCCATGACAAGGAAAATCTGAAACATGATTATTACCGGTTTAAGATTTACAGTGGACAACTATACAGCGGTATGAGGATACAAGCATATTGGTAAACCAGATTTGGTTATTCGTAAACCGGAGTCTCACAATGGAACGGTGTAAGGCATTGGCGGTTCAACAGGGGACTAATGGTATCTACCGTGTCATCATTTTTTCTGTGAAGTTAAACCGGCCAATCTGGTATTCAAAGTGTGTAAGAGAAGGAAGAAACAAGTTTCTTATCTTGCTATGGTAATTTCAGATCTACCGCGCGCAGGAAAAACAAAATATATTCTGACCTAAATTCCAGCATACTAAAAGTTCACCAAGTTGAGATGAGTTGGATATCAAACAAGTGCTGAAACTACTAAAGCGTGAGATCTATGTGGTTTAAACTACTACCGCGTGAGATCCATGTGGTTTTTGGATCTAATCCATGGATATAAATAAGGAAAAAGAAGGGCGGCGACGAACACTGATGAACGACGGAAACCCTAAGTGCAGATCTATGGTAAGAGAAATGGGAGGCTTACGGAGGCTGTTGAGTAGCAGCGGCGCGCGGAGGAACTCTGGTACGTTCAGGTCGATGCAGCGGCCAAGGTTGGTGCAGCAGTCGAAGGCTAACGGCGGCGGCCGAGGTCAAAGGGTCGAGCGTCGCGAGGATGACGATGAAGTGAAGAGGCACGAGGGGAAAAATGGAAAGACCCCCTGGCCCTATTCATAAGGGAGATAAACGACAGACGCGAAAATCGAGGAGCCGAGTTTTTGGATATGAGGCGATGTTGTCGCCTCGATTGTCGGAGGCTCGTTAATGGCAGGGGACGTCGCGGCGGTTTACCAAGATCCTAGAAGATGATGTCATGGCGGTTTTACAAGATTGTGTGAAGATGTTGAAGAAGAAATTTTCGTAAGTATTGAGGATTGACATGAACCAGTTCAAATCAATCTGGGGCCTAATGTTGGGGATATTACCACTGGGCGTAAACCGGCCAGGAGAGGCCGGGTTGACCTCCTAAGTAGTTCATCTGTATCTGAAGCCCATGGAGACAGACGGTGACGCTTCATGAAGGCCCAAGGCCCAAAGCCGGTTTAAGGCCTGTAGACACAAACCGACATTGATGTGTAAACTTGTGTTGTAAGATAGAAGTAGCAGAGACTGAGTCGGACACGATTATGAGCCGGCCTCGGAGTCTGTAAACCGACGGGCGTCAACCCATGTATATAAGGGGACGACCCGGCGGCGGTTCAAGGACAACAAACAACAACTCGAGACTCAGGCAAAGCGTATTCGCTCCCTGGTCATCGAAACCCCATCAGTTCCATCACAACTAGACGTAGGCTTTTACCTTCATCGTAAGGGGCCGAACTAGTATAAAACTCTCTTGCGTCCCTTGTCTGCTTTAACCCCTCTAAGCTAACCCGTAGCGATGGCTCCACGACTAAGTCCTTTCACTAGGACATCTGCCGTGACAAAACCACGACAGAAACAGTTAACCAAGGAAGAGCGTGTATGCGCCACGAGCGTATACATAAAACCGTGTGGGATGTACATCCGAGCGGAAACGTTTACCCTGGATTGACTGTGTGGGATGTACACAAGAAAGGAAATGTATTCCTTGGATTCACTGTCTGTGATATACATATGAACGGAAATGTTTTTCTGGGATTCACCATGTGGGATGTACATACCTACGGAAATGATTTATGGGATTCCCCGTGTGGGATGTACATACCTACGGAAATGATTTCTGGGATTCATCGTGTGGGATGTACATACCTACAGAAATGATTGGGTTTCGATGCCTCGCTGGATCGCACACGGCCCGAGCCTGGGTCTCCTGGGAAGGACACAATATCGCACACACTAACTTGGCGACGGTTCCAAATGCCGTCGCGGAAAGGGGTTTTAAACCGTTTGTTTAGGACCGACGCGCACCAGTGCCACATGATGCGAGGTGCTCTGCAGCTGGCAATATGATACTGGAGCTTGGCAAGAAGGCGGAGGAAAAAAGACAAAATGATAACTGATGCATAGTTGCTAGCTGGGAACTAGTAGGCGCTGGGGCCAATACTCGTAAAGTGTGAAATAAAGCCACTTAGCTATTTGTTGTTCTGATGTATGAATCTTATAATGATTTGTGTTGTATGAGTTTGTATTGTACTGCGTTGTGCACGTGCGTGCTAACTGTTGGAAATATGCCCTATAGGCAATAATAAATGGTTATTATTATATTTCTTTGTTCATGGTAATCGTCTATTATTCATGCTATAATTGTATTGTCCGGAAATCGTAATACATGTGTGAATACATAGACCACAACGTGTCCCTAGTAAGCCTCTAGTTGACTAGCTCGTTGATCAACAGATAGTCATGGTTTCCTGGCTATGGACATTGGATGTCATTGATAACGGGATCACATCATTAGGAGAATGATGTGATGGACAAGACCAATCCTAAGCATAGCATAAAAGATCGTGTAGTTTCGTTTGCCAGAGCTTTTCCAATGTCAAGTATCTTTTCCTTAGACCATGAGATCGTGCAACTCCCGGATACCGTAGGAGTGCTTTGGGTGTGCCAAACGTCACAACGTAACTGGGTGACTATAAAGGTGCACTACGGGTATCTCCGAAAGTGTCTGTTGGGTTGGCACGGATCGAGACTGGGATTTGTCACTCCGTGTGACGGAGAGGTATCTCTGGGCCCACTCGGTAATGCATCATCATAATGAGCTCAATGTGACTAAGGCGTTAGTCACGGGATCATGCATTGCGGTACGAGTAAAGAGACTTGCCGGTAACGAGATTGAACAAGGTATTGGGATACCGACGATCGAATCTCGGGCAAGTAACATACCGATTGACAAAGGGAATTGTATACGGGATTGATTGAATCCTCGACACCGTGGTTCATCCGATGAGATCATCATGGAACATGTGGGAGCCAACATGGGTATCCAGATCCCGCTGTTGGTTATTGACCGGAGAGGCGTCTCGGTCATGTTTGCATGTCTCCCGAACCCAGAGGGTCTACACACTTAAGGTCCGGTGACGCTAGGGTTGTAGAGATATATGTATGCGGAAACCCGAAAGTTGTTCAGAGTCCCGGATGAGATCCCGGACGTCACGAGAGGTTCCGGAATGGTCCGGAGGTGAAGAATTATATATAGGAAGTCCAGTTTCGGCCACCGGGAAAGTTTCGGGGGTTACCGGTATTGTACCAGGACCACCGGAAGGGTCCCGGGGGTCCACCGGTTGGGGCCACCTATCCCGGAGGGCCCCGTGGGCTGAAAGTGGAAGGGAACCAGCCATTAGTGGGTTGGGGCGCCCCCCCTTGGGCCTCCCCCCATGCGCCTAGGGTTGGGAACCCTAAGGGGGGGGGAGTTCCCCCTTGCCTTGGGGGGCAAGGCAACCCCTTCCCCCCTTGTGGCCGCCGCCCCCCCCCCCACGAGATCTCATCTCTAGGGCCGGCGCCCCCCCAGGGGGCCTATATAAAGTGGGGGGAGGGAGGGCAGCATACAACAGCCTTGGGCGCCTCCCTCCTCCCCTGCAACACCTCTCTCTCTCTCGCAGAAGCTCGGCGTAGCCCTGCCGGAGAACCGCTACATCCACCACCACGCCGTCGTGCTGCTGGATCTCCATCAACCTCTCCTTCCCCCTTGCTGGATCAAGAAGGAGGAGATGTCGCTGCACCGTACGTGTGTTGAACGCGTAGGTGCTGTCCGTTCGGCACTCGGTCATCGGTGATTTGGATCACGGCGAGTACGACTCCGTCATCCACGTTCATTGGAACGCTTCCGCTCGCGATCTACAAGGGTATGTAGATACACTCCTTTCCCCTTGTTGCTAGTAGACTCCATAGATGCATCTTGGTGAGCGTAGAATTTTTTTTAAATTATGCTACAATTCCCAACAGTGGCATCATGAGCCAGGCCTATGCGTAGTTACTATGCACGAGTAGAACACAAAGAAGTTGTGGGCGTTGAGTTTGCCAATTCTTCTTGCCGCTACTAGTCGTTTCTTGTTTCGGCGGCATTGTAGGATGAAGCGGCCCGGACCGACCTTACACGTACGCTTACGTGAGACTGGTTCCACCGACTGACATGCACTAGTTCCATAAGGTGGCTAGCGGGTGTCTGTCTCTCCTACTTTAGTCGGAACGGATTCGATGAAAAGGTTCCTTATGAAGGGTAAATAGAAATTGGCCAATCACGTTGTGGTCATACGTAGGTAAGAAACGTTCTTGATAGAAACCTACAAACCACGTAAAAAACTTGCAACAACAATTAGAGGACGTCTAACTTGTTTTTGCAGCAAGTGCTATGTGATGTGATATGGCCAGAAGATGTGATGAATGATATATGTGATGTATGAGATTGATCATATTCTTGTAATAGGAATCACGACTTGCATGTCGATGAGTATGACAACCGGCAGGAGCCATAGGAGTTGTCTTTATTATTTTGCATGACCTGCGTGTCATTGAATAACGCCATGTAATTTACTTTACTTTGTTGCTAAACGCGTTAGACATACAAGTAGAAGTAATCGTTGGCGTGATGACTTCATGAAGACACAATGATGGAGATCATGATGATGGATATCATGGTGTCATGCCGGTGACGAAGATGATCATGGTGCCCCGAAGATGGAGATCAAAGGAGCATGATGATATTGGCCATATCATGTCACTATTTGATTGCATGTGATGTTTATCATGTTTTGCATCTTATTTGCTTAGAACGACGGTATTAAGTAAGATAATAATTTCAAGAAAGTGTTCACCCTAACTGTGCACCATTGCGAAGGTTCGTTCTTTCGAAGCACCACGTGATGATCGGGTGTGATAGATTCTAACGTTCGAATACAACGGGTGTTGACGAGCCTAGCATGTACAGACATGGCCTCGGAACACACGCAATACACTTAGGTTGACTTGACGAGCCTAGCATGTACAGACATGGCCTCGGAACACGGAGGACCGAAAGGTCGAGCATGAGTCGTATAGAAGATACGATCAACATGGAGATGTTCACCGATCTTGACTAGTCCGTCTCACGTGATGATCGGACACGGCCTAGTTGAATTCGGATCATGTTTCACTTAGATGACGAGAGGGATGTCTATCTGAGTGGGAGTTCATTAAAAATTTGATTAGATGAACTTAATTATCATGAACTTAGTCTAAAATCTTTACACTATGTATTGTAGATCAAATGGCCCACGTTGTCCTCAATTTCAACGCGTTCCTAGAGAAAACCAAGCTGAAAGATGATGGCAGCAACTATACGGACTGGGTCCGGAACCTGAGGATCATCCTCATAGTAGCCAAGAAAGATTATGTCTTAGAAGCACCGCTAGGTGAAGCACCAATCCCAGAAAACCAAGACGTTATGAACACTTGGCAGCAGCATGCTGATGATTACTCCCTCGTTCAGTGCGGCATCCTTTACAGCTTAGAACCGGGTCTCCAAAAACGTTTTGAGAAACATGGAGCATATGAGATGTTCGAGGAGCTGAAACTGGTTTTTCAAGCTCATGCTCGGGTCAAGAGATATGATGTCTCCGACAAGTTCTTCAGCTGTAAAATGGAGGAGAACAGTTCTGTTAGTGAGCACATACTCAGAATGTCTGGTTTGCACAACCGCTTGTCTCAGCTGGGAGTTAATCTCCCGAATGACGCAGTCATTGACAGAATCCTCCAGTCGCTTCCACCAAGCTACAAGAGCTTTGTGATGAACTACAATATGCAGGGGATGGAAAAGACCATTCCCGAGGTATATTCAATGCTGAAATCAGCGGAAGGGGAGATCAGAAAAGAACATCAAGTGTTGATGGTGAATAAAACCACTAAGTTCAAGAAGGGCAAGGGTAAGAAGAACTTCAAGAAGGACGGCAAGGGAGTTGCCGCGCCCGGTAAACCAGTTACCGGGAAGAAGTCAAAGAATGGACCCAAGCCCGAGACTGAGTGCTTTTATTGCAAGGGAAGTGGTCACTGGAAGCGGAACTGCCCCAAATATTTAGCGGACAAGAAGAAGGCCGGCAACACCCAAGGTATATGTGATATACAAGTAATTGATGTGTACCTTACCAGTACTCGTAGTAGCTCCTGGGTATTTGATACCGGTGCGGTTGCTCATATTTGTAACTCAAAGCAGGAACTATGGAATAAACGGAGACTGGCAAAGGACGACGTGACGATGCGCGTCGGGAATGGTTCCAAGGTCGATGTGATCGCCGTCGGCACGCTACCTCTGCATCTACCCACGGGATTAGTTTTAAACCTCAATAATTGTTATTTAGTGCCAGCTTTGAGCATGAACATTGTGTCTGGATCTCGTTTAATTCGAGATGGCTACTCATTTAAATCCAAGAATAATGGTTGTTCTATTTATTTGAGAGATATGTTTTATGGTCATGCCCCGCTGGTCAATGGTTTATTTTTGATGAATCTCGAACGTGATGTTACACATGTTCATAGTGTGAATACCAAAAGATGTAAAGTTGATAACGATAGTCCCACATACTTGTGGCACTGCCGCCTTGGTCACATTGGTGTCAAGCGCATGAAGAAGCTCCATGCAGATGGACTTTTGGAGTCTCTTGATTACGAATCATTTGACACGTGCGAACCATGCCTCATGGGTAAGATGACCAAGACTCCGTTCTCCGGAACAATGGAGCGAGCAACCAACTTATTGGAAATCATACATACCGATGTGTGTGGTCCAATGAGTGTTGAGGCTCGCGGAGGATATCGTTATGTTCTCACTCTGACTGATGATTTAAGTAGATATGGGTATGTCTACCTAATGAAACACAAGTCTGAAACCTTTGAAAAGTTCAAGGAATTTCAGAGTGAAGTTGAGAATCAACGTGACAGAAAAATAAAATTCTTACGATCAGATCGTGGTGGAGAATATTTAAGTCACGAATTTGGTACACACTTAAGGAAATGTGGAATAGTTTCACAACTCACGCCGCCTGGAACACCTCAGAGAAATGGTGTGTCCGAACGTCGTAATCGCACTCTATTGGATATGGTGCGATCTATGATGTCTCTTACCGATTTACCGCTCTCATTTTGGGGTTATGCTGTAGAGACTGCCGCATTCACTTTAAATAGGGCTCCGTCGAAATCCGTTGAGACGACACCGTATGAATTATGGTTTGGGAAGAAACCTAAGCTGTCGTTTCTAAAAGTTTGGGGATGCGATGCTTATGTCAAGAAACTTCAACCTAAAAAGCTCGAACCCAAATCGGAAAAATGCGTCTTCATAGGATACCCTAAGGAAACTATTGGGTACACCTTCTACCTCAGATCCGAAGGCAAGATCTTCGTTGCCAAGAACGGGTCCTTTCTAGAGAAGGAGTTTCTCTGGAAAGAATTGACTGGGAGGAAAGTGGAACTTGATGAGGTGATAGTCACCCCTTCTGAACCGGAAAGTAGCGCAGCGCGGGAAAGTGTTCCTGTGGTGCCTACACCGACTGGGGAGGAAGTTAATGATGATGATCATGAAGCTTCGGATCAAGTTACTGAACTTCGTAGGTCCACAAGGACACGTTCCGCACCAGAGTGGTACGGCAACCCTGTCCTGGAAATCATGTTGTTAGACAACGGTGAACCTTCGAACTATGAAGAAGCGATGGCGGGCCCGGATTCCGACAAATGGCTAGAAGCCATGAAATCCAAGATAGAATCCATGTATGAAAACAAAGTATGGACTTTGACTGACATGCCCGATGAGCGGCGAGCCATAGAAAACAAATGGATCTTTAAGAAGAAGACGGACGCGGATGGTAATGTGACCATCTACAAAGCTCGACTTGTCGCTAAGGGTTATCGACAAGTTCAAGGGGTTGACTACGATGAGACTTTCTCACCCGTAGCGACGCTGAAGTCCGTCCGAATCATGTTAGCAATTGCCGCATACTATGATTATGAGATATGGCACATGGATGTCAAAACGGCATTCCTTAACGGCTTCCTTAGGGAAGAGTTGTATATGATGCAGCCGGAAGGTTTTGTCGATCCTAAGAATGCTAACAAAGTATGCAAGCTCCAGCGCTCAATTTATGGGCTGGTGCAAGCATCTCGGAGTTGGAACATTCGCTTTGATGAGATGATCAAAGCGTTTGGGTTTACACAGACTTATGGAGAAGCCTGTGTTTACAAGAAAGTGAGTGGGAGCTCTGTAGCATTTCTCATATTATATGTGGATGACATACTATTCATGGGAAACGATATAGAATTCTTGGAAAGTATAAAGGCCTATTTGAATAAGTGTTTTTCAATGAAGGACCTTGGAGAAGCTGCTTATATATTAGGCATCAAGATCTATAGATATAGATCAAGACGCCTCATTGGTCTTTCACAAAGTACATACCTTGACAAGATATTGAAGAAGTTCAGTATGGATCAGTCCAAGAAGGGGTTCTTGCCTGTATTGAAAGGTGTGCAATTGAGCACGGCTTAATGCCCGACCACGGCAGAAGATATAGAAGAGATGAGTGTCATCCCCTATGCCTCGGCCATAGGGTCTATTATGTATGCCATGCTGTGTACCAGACCTGATGTAAACCTTGCCGTAAGTTTGGTAGGAAGGTACCAAAGTAATCCCGGCAAGGAACACTGGACCGCGGTCAAGAATATCCTGAAGTACCTGAAGAGGACTAAGGATATGTTTCTCGTTTATGGAGGTGACGAAGAGCTCGTCGTAAAGGGTTACGTCGACGCTAGCTTCGACACAGATCTGGATGACTCGAAGTCACAGACCGGATACGTGTATATTTTGAATGGAGTGGCAGTAAGCTGGTGCAGTTGCAAGCAAAGCGTCGTGGCGGGATCTACATGTGAAGCGGAGTACATGGCAGCCTCGGAGGCAGCACAGGAAGCAGTCTGGATGAAGGAGTTCATTACCGACCTAGGGGTGATTCCCAATGCGTCGGGCCCAATGACTCTCTTCTGTGACAACACTGGAGCTATTGCCCTTGCGAAGGAGCCCAGGTTTCACAGGAAGACCAGGCATATCAAGCGTCGCTTCAACTCCATTCATGAAAGTGTTCAAAATGGAGACATAGATATTTGTAAAGTACACACGGACCTGAATGTAGCAGATTCGTTGACTAAACCTCTCCCTAGGGCAAAACATGATCAACACCAGGACGCAATGGGTGTTCGATTCATCACAATGTAACTAGATTATTGACTCTAGTGCAAGTGGGAGACTGTTGGAAATATGCCCTAGAGGCAATAATAAATGGTTATTATTATATTTCTTTGTTCATGGTAATCGTCTATTATTCATGCTATAATTGTATTGTCCGGAAATCGTAATACATGTGTGAATACATAGACCACAACGTGTCCCTTGTAAGCCTCTAGTTGACTAGCTCATTGATCAACAGATAGTCATGGTTTCCTGGCTATGGACATTGGATGTCATTGATAACGGGATCACATCATTAGGAGAATGATGTGATGGACAAGACCCAATCCTAAGCATAGCATAAAAGATCGTGTAGTTTCGTTTGCCAGAGCATTTCCAATGTCAAGTATCATTTCATTAGACCATGAGATCGTGCAACTCCCGGATACCGTAGGAGTGCTTTGGGTGTGCCAAACGTCACAACGTAACTGGGTGACTATAATGGTGCACTACGGGTATCTCCGAAAGTGTCTGTTGGGTTGGCACGGATCGAGACTGGGATTTGTCACTCCGTGTGACGGAGAGGTATCTCTGGGCCCACTCGGTAATGCATCATCATAATGAGCTCAATGTGACTAAGGCGTTAGTCACGGGATCATGCATTGCGGTACGAGTAAAGAGACTTGCCAGTAACGAGATTGAACAAGGTATTGGGATACCGACGATCGAATCTTGGGCAAGTAACATACCGATTGACAAAGGGAATTGTATACAGGATTGATTGAATCCTCGACACCGTGGTTCATCCGATGAGATCATCGTGGAACATGTGGGAGCCAACATGGGTATCCAGATCCCGCTGTTCGTTATTGACCGGAGAGGCGTCTCGGTCATGTCTGCATGTCTCCCGAACCCGTAGGGTCTACACACTTAAGGTCCGGTGACGCTAGGGTTGTAGAGATATATGTATGCGGAAACCCGAAAGTTGTTCGGAGTCCCGGATGAGATCCCGGACGTCACGAGAGGTTCCGAAATGGTCCGGAGGTGAAGAATTATATATGGGAAGTCCAGTTTCGGCCACCGGGAAAGTTTCGGGGGTTACCGGTATTGTACCGGGACCACCGGAAGGGTCCCGGGGTTCCACCGGGTGGGGCCACCTATCCCGGAGGGCCCCGTGGGCTGAAAGTGGAAGGGAACCAGCCCTTAGTGGGCTGGGGCGCCCCCCCTTGGGCCTCCCCCCATGCGCCTAGGGTTGGGAACCCTAAGGGGGGGGAGTTCCCCCTTGCCTTGGGGGGCAAGGCAACCCCTTCCCCCCCTTGTGGCCGCCGCCCCCCCATGAGATCTCATCTCTAGGGCCGGCGCCCCCCCAGGGGGCCTATATAAAGGGGGGGAGGGGGGGCAGCATACAACAGCCTTGGGCGCCTCCCTCCTCCCCTGCAACACCTCTCTCTCTCTCGCAGAAGCTCGGCGTAGCCCTGCCGGAGAACCGCTACATCCACCACCACGCCGTCGTGCTGCTGGATCTCCATCAACCTCTCCTTCCCCCTTGCTGGATCGAGAAGGAGGAGACGTCGCTGCACCGTACGTGTGTTGAACGCGGAGGTGCCGTCCGTTCGGCACTCGGTCATCGGTGATTTGGATCACGGCGAGTACGACTCCGTCATCCACGTTCATTGGAACGCTTCCGCTCGCGATCTACAAGGGTATGTAGATGCACTCCTTTCCCCTCGTTGCTAGTAGACTCCATAGATGCATCTTGGTGAGCGTAGAAAAAAATTTAAATTATGCTACGATTCCCAACACTAACGATGTGCTAAAACGAATTATTTTTAACATTATTTAATTGAGTTTTCCTTTTTTGGGGAACTTGTTCAAACTTGCTTTTGGGTGGAATTTCACTTATGTGCATTGAGTGGGTTACATTTTCCTACAATTGTAGCACTTTTTGGAAGGTTGCTTATTATTGCTAATTTAGCAATTGCATTCCGGTTTATCTTGATAGGTTTTGCGAGTGAGGCATGTTGAGCTTGAATTTTGAAAATATCAAAAACCATAGTTTGAATTTTGAAAAAATCATAGGTTTTGATTAATATGTTGATATGGATGCATTCCAAAAGTGTATAATGTTTCACGATGAAATATGTTAACAGGTGAGCTACACAAAAATGAAAATTTTGTCAATTTTTACTAGTGAAGAATGCATGTAGTGTTCACCATTATCAAAGTTATGAATTTGTTTTTCTTTGTAGTTCACTAGAAGCGTGGCAAATTTTGGTAAGCTATTTCTATATGAGTTCCACATTTCCATTACTCATCCTGTTTAAACCTTATGTACAAGAGAAGATGACAGCAGAAGTGTTGTCAATAATGGAGAAATATAAGGAACCTAGCTCAAATATAATGAAAGCTACCAACGTAACTTTCTCAGGCAATGATGGCAAAACCAAGAGCACTAACAGGATGGGATTGAACGTGAAGGAGGCCCTTTCCCAACACGATAAATGCATGGTAAGAAACCTTGTACTGTACGGATGCATTGAAATTTTATATGCAATCTATATCTATGACACTCTTCAATGTAGGAGCTTGATGATATATGTTGTGATTGCGATTGGATGGCCCCTAGATCCACAGTAGTACCTTCACTAGCAGATGGTATGTGTAAGTACATTTACTCTTATCTCTTTAATTTTCCCAAGTGACAAGCATTGGGTTCATGGACCATATAGGCACAATAATAAAGAATTCCATACAAATGGGTCTTGTGCCACGTACTTCTTGATTAGCGTTTATTGAATCCAATCCCTATAGTGTCGCCTTAGTATCATGCATTGAACTGTTAGCATACATGGTGTACTATGCTTAGCATGCTTGGGAAAAATAATTTCCAAGTGGTCAGATCTATAAACCACTTATCTATGCCCTGTTCAGGTGTTAGGTTTATTCAATGTCACGGTTCGGTCCGTGGTTACCAAAGACATGTGTCGCACCATTGTACGGTCTATAAGAGATCACCCCTACTCACTTCATTGCATTCCACTTGTCTAGAACTGAATAGGTCTACACCTAGCAATAACCAGGAACTAATGTATGTTTTAGTGCCATCTTTTCTCATTCATAGTCATAGATTGTTTTTCGAGCACTTATTCACTAGTCAATCTCCTATCTTTTCAGGAATGCACATCAGCAAAGTACGTTTGTAATGCCCTGATTTTGAGATGAGCATCACTAGCGATCCTCGTCCGACCCCACATGATGCGAGGTGCTCTGCAGCTGCCAATATGATACTGGAGCTTGGCAAGAAGGCGGAGGAAAAAGGACAAAATGATAACTGATGCAAAGTTGCTAGCTGGGGACTAGTAGGTGTTGGGGCCAATATTCGTAAAGAGTGAAAGCCACTTAGCTATTTGTTGTTCTAACGTATGAATGTTATAATGATTTGTGTTGTATGAGTTTGTATTGTATTGCGTTGTGCACATGTGTGCCGACGATGTGCTAATACGAATTATTTTTAACGTTATTTTATTGAGTTTTCCT